>NC_140967.1:19724291-19769291 GCF_056783735.1 Eptatretus burgeri
CAGAGCAAATGGAATGCTTTCAGTATGACCGTCTGTCTGGCTGTCTTTGCTTACGACATTTCAACAAGAAAGTACTCACCCGGTCCTTCAAATCACTGCCAACTCATTTGAGCTAGCAATTCCTTGCAGAGTAAACATCCTCACAAGTGAATGCAATTAGAGGCACGAGAAGCCTTTTTGTGCATAATCAGAAAAAAAAAAAGCAAAGAGCTCTTGGCTTACATGTCCGGCCTGACAAAGAAGAAAAACAAGCAAACGAGGCTACGAAAGCATCTTGGCGAGCAACGGCAAACCTTTATGCTGTCTCACAGGCCGTGACAGTAGTGTGATTAGAAAACTGTGTTTGTCTCTGCTATACCCAGATCACCCAACACGGGTTTTGATGATAGATAACTACAGGAAATCATATTCATGCATTCATTCATGCTTGAAAGCTCGAGGAAGGTTTCAGAGCACAGGTAATAAGCGAAGAACTTGCACACCAAAAGCTCATGGTTCCATCTCCACCACATGCTTCTCTGTTCCACGTTCAACTTCAGGGATTTATCACTCATTTCCTTTGACACTGTATCTCATTCTCACCTCCACCTCATCCTCGCCTCCTAACTGTTCCCTTATGTCACTATTAATGCCTGCAAACGCAATCTCTTGTTCACTTGCTTTGTGTCACCGAACTCCAGGAGTTATCCGGTGGAAAGCATGTTCTGCGATAAGGACGGGCCTTACAATCATGCAAACAACCAATTGACCATCAAGCCAATCAATCACTGAACCCTGCAAACAACTCACCAAACAACCAACTGAGCCATGCCCGCTGGTGGACCTAGTCCCGCGCCGCATGCTACCCACCGGCCGCGCCATGCTCGCGCTTGTGACAAGCCTCTCGTGCCGCTCCAAGCAATGCTTCATGCTCGTCAGCAGGAACCTGCACGCCGATATCCACAGGTGGTGCAGGAACCTCAGGCTCACAGCGGGGCGATGGTGGAGATCCTTCAAAAGCCTTGCCGGTGCAGATTCCACCATTACAACCTTTGCGCTTGTGCTGGATGAAGAGCAGGATGTCGGCAAGTGGGAAGGTCAGCTGACATTGTCCACACGTCAAGAGGTCTTGGTCAGCAGAGACGCCCGTTTCTGGAAGTGCTACCTCGCTTCCTCCAGCCTCTTCCTCCTCTTCATCGTCCTCATCCTCATCTTCACCAAGCAGGGTTTCCACCCTCTCGGGTTCAGCTGTGGAAACATGTCACACAAAATGGTGAACTTATGTCGATTACTTGGAGTTTTGAGGGTGCTTAGTCCACTTATCAAAGCATGGCAGAGAAAACAGCATGTCGGAATTTAAGAATTTTTTTTCCACCTGTAACTGACATTCCACCTATAATTCCAAATCCTAGATTCTGTGTTGTTCAGAGTCTGAAGGAAGCCAAATGAACTGGTTTTGTCAAATCAAGATACCATGTTCAGTGGCTCAAGGCTTCATTGTCCCAGAATATACTCAAGGTCCACAATGAACTTCTTAACCAAAAAATGGATTCGGGTCTCTGAGACCTTGCAGGAGAACATGAAAAAGCCTTCTTTGCTGAAATGGAACAACACCCAAGAAATGTTTGACTTGCTCCAGGTAATAATAAAATAATAGCACGGGCCTCACCAAAGGCTGACAACGTGCAAAAGAAAGGGACTACCGCATGCACACAACAAACCTGAGCAGCATTATTGCTGCGGTGTCCCCTGTAGGCTTTTCGATTGCAAGCTCCGCTATGTTTTATTCTTTTCTCATTCTCAGCACTGATTCATAGCCCACCTGAGTGTCTTCACAAACAAGTTCCCACGAGAACAATATGATGTATCGTACAAGATCATCGAAACGTCCTATTGCCTCGGAAATGACCCGATGGCATCAACTGCGTCACGACTTGGATTTGAGAAAATAAAGAGTTTGTTACCACATCTCAAAGAAAACTGACACTCTATATACCTCACGTATTATTTTCACTTGCTCCCTTTCTCTACCAATTTCTTCTCTGCCCCTGCAGGATTTGCATCTTTCTAAAAGCGTCATTAAAAAAAACAAAAAACTGTTCGTTTGCGCATCGATCGATTCAAATTGATGAAAGGTTGATTTTTGGGAGCCAATTCGCTAACACCTACATAAATTATCCTTTTATTGCCATAATATTTCAAAAGTCATTCATTTTACACGAAATCCTGAAGTTAAACAATCGGTTGGGAAGTTCCGGCAACCCTTCGTGAGACTCCGAGAATTCAGGCTCACCCTCCAGGGATTCAACTTGGCAGTGCACCACTACTTCAGGTCATCCTCTATCCCGACCCATACTCATTTACGACCCACATCAACCCTGCCCTACCTTTCCCCATGCAGGTAATTGCAATGCTGGTATGTTTCCTCCTCTGTTCTCTCCCCCCCCCCTCCGGCATTGCTCATCCCATTGATTGTTGCATCCAAGTCTTGTCCCACTGCCCCACATTCGTTCATTCGACCTAATGCGACCTCATTCTTCTTTGAGCCTGGAATTTGTTGATTTAAAAAGAAAGTTAAGAATGGATTGCATGGTTAGCGGTTGTGAGTCTAATAGCTTTGCTTCAATCCATATGACAATGCCTGATGTCAGTATTCTTACACCGCACAAGAATTGGACAAATAGACAAAACATCCCGTCGAGTGTTGGCTGCTTTGCAGAGTTGTTTGTCTTTCACCACAATAAACAAAAACATCTGCAAGTTTGCCAATGTTCATTAAAATCCTGTAAATAAGCTACAACTCGATTATATGAACTGTTGAACGACTTTGGAACTCATGGCAATGAAGGAGGTAAATTGTTTGCATGTTGATGTGGAAGTTGAAGTCGGTGTAAAACCGGGTTCTAACCAGGTGTGCTGTGGCAGTTTGCTTTCGAAATAGGATAGTTTAAAAGGATAGAAAAATCTCTCTCCGTAATCCGAACATGAATCTTAGCAAGGTGAGAATAAACTCTAAAGGTGGGCATATATATATATATATATATATATATATATATATATATATATATATATATATATATATATATATATATATATATATATATATATATATATATATATATATATATAAACAACATGTTGTACAAGGAACAACTTTTGGGGTTTTGCACACCTTTTTCTCAACAGAAGACAGATTACAAAGTCTGAAAAACTTTTGAAACACCCTTTCTGTTTCCTGAGCCCTCAGGAAGCCAAAATCCACCCACTCTACCTTTACACGGTGGCCAGAGTTCACCCATGAGCCAAAGATGTGGACAAGTCGTGGTGGAAAAGAACATGTGCGATTTTCCCACGACACAAAACACGTGACATGACATGTCAGCATTCTGTAAGTGGTGTGCAGTACAATGTCGAATTTTGTCCCACATGACACAAAACATGTTTCGTTGATACAATTGGGTGCAAGGTGGGCAGACACTGGCCAACATACTATGTAGAACATAAAGATGAACATGAACATAAAGATGCCTTGTTTTCTTCCTGAGATTGATCTAATGCTCGTGAAGTAGCTTGAACATATAAACTGCATGTGGGAAGAAGACAGAAGGAGTAAATAATAAAAGTAACATATTGTCTGAGATTTGAACATGGGATCCTGCATCACAAGATATGTGCTTCGATTGGGAGCAATAAATCGGCCAACCGAAAATACATCTCTTGGGATTGTGTGCAATATCTGTTCCACACAATACAGCATGCACATGTCGGAAGACTATAAAGACATGATTCCATGCCACACCACTTGGTGTACATGACATGCATGATGTGTTTCTATCCATCCATAAATTGGGACCATACTCTGGGCAGAGCGTTGGTGCTGCTTAAGCAGTCTCCTTGGCTATTGGACACAATCCTGGACGGGTCGCCACTCCGACACAGGATACCAGCATGCTGGCACTCATTTTGCCGATCTCAGAAGGATGACAGCCAGAGTCAACCCCACCTGCAATTAATTCAACAGCTGAGTGGGATTTGAACTCAGGATCCGAGGATCACAACCCCACCACCCTAACCATTAAGCCAACACCAAGCATATGTGTTTGTATGCCACAAAACTTGTAAAGGACATGTATGACATGTTTCTATGCCATACGACTTGTAAAGGACATGCATGACATGTATGACATGTTTCTATGCCATGGGACTTGTAAATGACATGTATGACATGTTTCTATGCCATGTGACTTGTAAATGACATGTATGACATGTTTCTATGCCATGTGACTTGTAAAGGACATGTATGACATGTTTCTATGTCACATAACTTGTTGTAAATGACAGGTATGTCATATTTATATGCCATGTGACATGTATGACATGTTTCTATGCCATGTGACTTGTAAATGACATGTATGACATGTTTCTATGCCATGTGACTTGTAAAGGACATGTATGACATGTTTCTATGCCATGTGACTTGTAAATGACATGTATGACATGTTTCTATGCCATGTGACTTGTAAATGACATGTATGACATGTTTCTATGCCATGTGACTTGTAAAGGACATGTATGACATGTTTCTATGTCACATAACTTGTTGTAAATGACAGGTATGTCATGTTTATATGCCATGTGACATGTATGACATGTTTCTATGCCATGTGACTTGTAAATGACATGTATGACATGTTTCTATGCCATGTGACTTGTAAAGGACATGTATGACATGTTTCTATGCCATGTGACTTGTAAAAGACATGTATGACATGTTTCTATGCCACACGAGTTGTTGTAAATGACACGTATAATGTGTTTCTATGCCACACGAGATGTTGTAAATGACACGTATAATGTGTTTCTATGCCACACGAGATGTTGTAAATGACATGTATAATGTGTTTCTATGCCACACGAGTTGTTGTAAAGGACATGCATGATGTGTTTCTATGCCATGTGACTTGTTGTAAATGACATGTATAATGTGTTTCTATGCCACGCGAGTTATTGTAAATGACATGCATGATGTGTTTCTATGCCATGTGACTTGTAAAGGACATGTATGACATGTTTCTGTGCCATGTGACTTGTAAATGACATGTATGACATGTTTCTATGTCACATAACTTGTTGTAAATGACAGGTATGTCATGTTTCTATGCCATGTGACTTGTAAAGGACAAGTATGACATGTTTCTATGCCACACGAGTTGTTGTAAATGACATGTATAATGTGTTTCTATGCCACACGAGATGTTGTAAATGACATGTATGACGTGCTCCTATGCCACACGAGTTGTAAATGATATGTATGACATGTTCCTATGCCACACAAGTTGTAAATGACAGATATGACATGTTCCTATGCCATGGGACTTGTAAAGGACATGAATGACATGTTTCTATGCCATGTGACTTAGAAACATGTCATACATGTCCTTTACATGCCATGTGACTTGTAAAGGACATGTATGACATGTTTCTATGTCACATAACTTGTTGTAAATGACAGGTATGTCATGTTTCTATGCCATGTGACTTGTAAAGGACAAGTATGACATGCTTCTATGCCACACAAGTTGTTGTAAATGACATGTATAATGTGTTTCTATGCCACACGAGATGTTGTAAATGACATGTATAATGTGTTTCTATGCCACACGAGTTGTTGTAAAGGACATGTATGATGTGTTTCTATGCCTTGTGACTTGTTGTAAATGACATGTATAATGTGTTTCTATGCCACACGAGTTGTTGTAAATGACATGTATGATGTGTTTCTATGCCATGTGACTTGTAAAGGACATGTATGACATGTTTCTGTGCCATGTGACTTGTAAATGACATGTATGACATGTTTCTATGCCACACGAGTTGGTGTAATGACATGCATGATGCGTTTCTATGCCACACGAGTTGTTGTAAATGACATGTATGATGTGTTTCTATGCCATGTGACTTGTAAAGGACATGTATGACATGTTTCTATGTCACATAACTTGTAAATGACAGGTATGTCATGTTTATATGCCATGTGACATGTATGACATGTTTCTATGCCATGTGACTTGTAAATGACATGTATGACATGTTTCTATGCCATGTGACTTGTAAAGGACATGTATGACATGTTTCTATGCCATGTGACTTGTAAAGGACATGTATGACATGTTTCTATGCCACACGAGTTGTTGTAAATGACATGTATAATGTGTTTCTATGCCACACGAGATGTTGTAAATGACATGTATAATGTGTTTCTATGCCACACGAGATGTTGTAAATGACATGTATAATGGGTTTCTATGCCACACGAGTTGTTGTAAAGGACATGCATGATGTGTTTCGATGCCACACAAATTGTTGTAAATTACATATATGACGTGCTCCTATGCCAGACGAGTTGTAAATGATATGTATGACATGTTCCTATGCCACACAAGTTGTAAATCACAGATATGACATGTTCCTATGCCATGGGACTTGTAAAGGACATGTATGACATGTTTCTATGCCATGTGACTTGTAAAGGACATGTATGACATGTTTCTATGTCACATAACTTGTTGTAAATGACAGGTATGTCATGTTTCTATGCCATGTGACTTGTAAATGACATGCATGACATGTTTCTATGCCATGTGACTTGTAAATGACATGTATGACATGTTTCTATGCCATGTGACTTGTAAATGACATGTATGACATGTTTTTATGCCATGTGACTTGTAAATGACATGTTTCTATGCCATGTGACTTGTAATGGACATGTATGACATGTTTCTATGTCACATAACTTGTAAATGACAGGTATGTCATGTTTATATGCCATGTGACTTGTAAATGACATGTATGACATGTTTCTATGCCATGTGACTTGTAAATGACATGTATGACATGTTTCTATGCCATGTGATTTGTAAAGGACATGTATGACATGTTTCTATGCCATGTTACTTGTAAAGGACATGCATGACATGTTTCTATGCCATGTGATTTGTAAAGGAGATGTATGACATGTTTCTATGCCATGTGACTTGGAAAGGACATGCATGACATGTTTCTATGCCATGTGACTTGTAAAGGACATGTATGACAAGTTTCTATGCCACACGAGTTGTTGTAAATGACATGTATAATGTGTTTCTATTCCACACGAGATGTTGTAAAGGACATGTATAATGTGTTTCTATTCCACACGAGATGTTGTAAAGGACATGCATGATGTGTTTCTATGCCATGTGACTTGTTGTAAATGACATGTATTATGCGTTTCTATGCCACACGAGTTGTTGTAAAGGACATGCATGATGTGTTTCTATGCCATGTGACTTGTTGTAAATGACATGTATAATGTGTTTCTATGCCACGTGAGTTGTAAATGACATGCATGATGTGTTTCTATGCCACACGAGATGTTGTAAATGACATGCATGATGTGTTTCTATGCCACACGAATTGTTGTAAATTACATGTATGACGTGCTCCTATGCCACACGAGTTGTAAATGACATGTATGACATGTTCCTATGCCACACAAGTTGTAAATGACATGTTCCTATGCCATGGGAGTTGTAAAGGACATGTATGACATGTTTCTATGCCATGTGACTTGTAAAGGACATGTATAACATGTTTCTATGCCATGTGACTTGTAAAGGACATGTATGACATGTTTCTATGTCACATAACTTGTTGTAAATGACAGGTCTGTCATGTTTCTATGCCATGAGACTTGCAAATGACATGTATGACATGTTTCTATGCCATGTGACTTGTAAATGACATGCATGACATGTATGACATGTTTCTATGCCATGTGACTTGTAAAGGACATGTATGACATGTTTCTATGCCATGTGACTTGTAAAGGACATGTATGACATGTTTCTATGCCATGTGACTTGTAAAGGACATGTATGACATGCTTATATGCCATGTGACTTGTAAAGGACATGTATGACATGTTTCTATGCCATGTGACTTGTAAAGGACATGTATGACATGTTTATATGCCATGTGACTTGTAAATGACATGTATGCCATGTTTCTATGCCATGTGACTTGTAAAGGACATGTATGACATGTTTCTATGCCACAAGAGTTGTTGTAAATGACATGTATAATGTGTTTCTATGCCACACGAGATGTTGTAAATGACATGTATAATGTGTTTCTATGCCACACGAGTTGTTGTAAACGACATATATGATGTGTTTCTATGCCTTGTGACTTGTTGTAAATGACATGTATAATGTGTTTCTATGCCACACGAGTTGTTGTAAATGACATGTATGATGTGTTTCTATCCCATGTGACTTGTAAAGGACATGTATGACATGTTTCTGTGCCATGTGACTTGTAAATGACATGTATGACATGTTTCTGTGCCATGTGACTTGTAAAGGACATGTATGACATGTTTCTATGCCATGTGACTTGTAAATGACATGTTTCAATGCCATGTGACTTGTAAACGACATGTATGCCATGTTTCTATGCCATGTGACTTGTAAAGGACATGTATGACATGTTTCTATGCCACACGAGTTGGTGTAAATGACATGTATAATGTGTTTCTATGCCACACGAGTTGTAATGACATGCATGATGCGTTTCTATGCCACACGAGTTGTAATGACATGCATGATGCGTTTCTATGCCACACGAGTTGTTGTAAATGACATGTATGATGTGTTTCTATGCCATGTGACTTGTAAAGGACATGTATGACATGTTTCTGTGCCATGTGACTTGTACATGACATGTATGACATGTTTCTATGCCATGTGACTTGTAAAGGACATGTATGCCATGTTTCTATGCCATGTGACTTGTAAAGGACGCGTATGACATGTTTCTATGCCACATGAGTTGTTGTAAATGACATGCATGATGTGTTTCTATGCCACATGAGATGTTGTAAATGACATGCATGATGTGTTCCTATGCCACACGAATTGTTGTAAATTACATGTATGACATGTTCCTATGCCACACGAATTGTTGTAAATTACATGTATGACATGTTCCTATGCCACACAAGTTGTAAATGACATGTATGACATGTTTCTATGCCATGTGACTTGTAAAGGACATGTATGACATGTTGCTATGCCATGTGACTTGTAAAGGACATGTATGACATGTTTCTATGTCACATAACTTGTTGTAAATGACAGGTATGTCATGTTTCTATGCCATGTGACTTGTAAATGACATGTATGACATGTTCCTATGCCACACAAATTGTTGTAAATTACATGTATGACATGTTCCTATGCCACACGAGTTGTAAATGACATGTATGATGTGTTTCTATGTCATAACTTGTAAATGACAGGTATGTCTTGTTTCTCTGCCATGTGACTTGTAAACGACATGTATGACATGTTCCTATGCCACACGAATTGTTGTAAATGACATGTATGACATGTTTCTATGCCACAGGAATTGTTGTAAACGACATGTATGACATGTTCCTATGCCACACGAATTGTTGTAAATGACATGTATGACATGTTCCTTTGCCACACGAGTTGTAAATGACATGTATGATGTGTTTCTATGCCACGTGACTTGTTATGAATTACATGTTTCTATGCCATGTGACTTGTAAATGACATGTATAATGTGTTTCTATGCCACACGAGTTGTAAAGGACAAGCATGATGTGTTCCTATGCCACACGAGTTGTTGTAAAGGACATGCATGATGTGTTCCTATGCCACACGAGTTGTTATAAAGGACATGCATGATGTGTTTCTATGCCATGTGACTTGTAAATGACATGTAAAATGTGTTTCTATGCCACACGAGTTGTTGAAAATGACATGTATAATGTGTTTCTATGCCACACGAGTTGTTGTAAATGACATGCATGATGTGTTTCCATGCCACATGAGCTGTTGTAAATGACATGTATAATGTGTTTCTATGCCACACGAGCTGTTGTAAATGACATGTATAATGTGTTTCGATGCCACGCGAGCTGTTGTAAATGACATTTATGATGTGTTTCTATGCCACATGAGTTGTTGTAAAGGACATGTACAATGTGTTTCTATGCCACACGAGTTGTTGTAAAGGACATGCATGATGTGTTTCTATGCCACACGAGTTGTTGTAAAGGACATGTATAATGTGTTTCTATGTCAGACGAGTTGTTGTAAATGACATGCATGATGTGTATCGATGCCACGTGACTTGTATGATGTGTTTCTATGCCACACGAGTTGTTGTAAATGACATGTATGATGTGTTTCTATGCCACACGAGATGTTGTAAATGACATGTATAATGTGTTTCTATGCCACACGAGTTGTTGTAAAGGACATATATGATGTGTTTCTATGCCTTGTGACTTGTTGTAAATGACATGTATAATGTGTTTCTATGCCACACGAGTTGTTGTAAATGACATGTATGATGTGTTTCTATGCCATGTGACTTGTAAAGGACATGTATGACATGTTTCTATGACATGTGACTTGTAAATGACATGTATGACATGTTTCTATGCCATGTGACTTGTAAATGACATGTTTCTATGCCATGTGGCTTGTAAACGACATGTATGCCATGTTTCTATGCCATGTGACTTGTAAAGGACATGTATGACATGTTTCTATGCCACACGAGTTGGTGTAATGACATGCATGATGCGTTTCTATGCCACACGAGTTGTTGTAAATGACATGTATGATGTGTTTCTATGCCATGTGACTTGTAAAGGACATGTATGACATGTTTCTGTGCCATGTGACTTGTAAAGGACATGTATGACATGTTTCTGTGCCATGTGACTTGTAAATGACATGTATGACATGTTTCTATGCCATGTGACTTGTAAAGGACATGTATGCCATGTTTCTATGCCATGTGACTTGTAAAGGACGTGTATGACATGTTTCTATGCCACATGAGTTGTTGTAAATGACATGTATAATGTGTTTCTATGCCACACGAGTTGTTGTAAATGACATGCATGATGTGTTTCTATGCCACATGAGATGTTGTAAATGACATGCATGATGTGTTCCTATGCCACACGAATTGTTGTAAATTACATGTATGACATGTTCATATGCCACACGAATTGTTGTAAATTACATGTATGACATGTTCCTATGCCACACGAATTGTTGTAAATTACATGTATGACATGTTCCTATGCCACACGAGTTGTAAATGACATGTATGACATGTTTCTATGCCATTTGACTTGTAAAGGACATGTATGACATGTTTCTATGCCATGTGACTTGTAAAGGACATGTATGACATGTTTCTATGTCACATAACTTGTTGTAAATGACAGGTATGTCATGTTTCTATGCCATGTGACTTGTAAATGACATGTATGGCATGTTCCTATGCCACACGAATTGTTGTAAATTACAAGTATGACATGTTCCTATGCCACACGAGCTGTAAATGACATGTATGATGTGTTTCTATGTCACATAACTTGTAAATGACAGGTATGTCTCGTTTCTCTGCCATGTGACTTGTAAACGACATGTATGACATGTTTCTATGCCACACAAATTGTTTTAAATGACATGTATGACATGTTCCTATGCCACACGAATTGTTGTAAATGACATGTATGACATGTTTCTATGCCACAGGATTTGTTGTAAACGACATGTATGACATGTTCCTATGCCACACGAATTGTTGTAAATGACATGCATGATGTGTTTCCATGCCACACGAGCTATTGTAAATGACATGCATGATGTGTTTCTATGCCATGTGACTTATTGTAAATGACATGTAAAATGTGTTTCTATGCCACACGAGTTGTTGAAAATGACATGTATCATGTGTTTCTATGCCACACGAGTTGTTGTAAATGACATGCATGATGTGTTTCCATGCCACACGAGCTGTTGTAAATGACATGTATGATGTGTTTCTATGCCACGCGAGCTGTTGTAAATGACATGTATGATGTGTTTCTATGCCACACGAGTTGTTGTAAAGGACATGTACAATGTGTTTCTATGCCACACGAGTTGTTGTAAAGGACATGCATGATGTGTTTCTATGCCACACGAGTTGTTGTAAAGGACATGTATAATGTGTTTCTATGTCACACGAGTTGTTGTAAATGACATGCATGATGTGTTTCGATGCCACGTGACTTGTATGATGTGTTTCTATGCCACACGAGTTGTTGTAAATGACATGTATGATGTGTTTCTATGCCACACAAGTTGTTGTAAATGACATGTAAAATGTGTTTCTATGCCACACGAGTTGTTGTAAATGACATGCATGATGTGTTTCTCTGCCACGTAACTTGTAAATGACATGTATGACATGTTTCTATGCCACACGAGTTGTTGTAAATGACATGTATGATGTTTCTATGCCACACGAGTTGTTGTAAATGACATGTATGATGTGTTTCTATGCCACACGAGTTGTTGTAAATGACATGTATGATGCGTTTCTATGCCAAACGAGTTGTTGTAAATGACATGTATGATGTGTTTCTATGCCACACGATTTGTTGTGAAGGACATGCATAATGTGTTTCTATGCCACACGAGTTGTTGTAAATGACATGTATAATGTGTTTCTATGCCACACGAGTTCTTGTAAATTACATATATGATGTGTTTCTGTGCCACGTGACTTGTAAATGACATGTATAATGTGTTTCTATGCCACACAATTTGTTGTAAATGACATGTATAATGTGTTTCTATGCCACACGAGTCGTTGTAAATGACATGTATAATGTGTTTCTATGCCACACGAGTTGTTGTAAATGACATGTATGATGTGTTTCTATGCCACGTGACTTGTAAATGACATGTATAATGTGTTTCTATGCCACACGAGTTGTTGTAAAGGACATGTATGACATGTTTCTATGCCACACGAGTTGTTGTAAATGACATGTATAATGTGTTTGTATGCCACACGAGTTGTTGTAAATGACATGTATGATGTGTTTCTATGCCACACGAGTTGTTGTAAATGACATGTATAATGTGTTTCTATGCCACACGAGTTGTTGTAAATGACATGTATGATGTGTTTCTATGCCACGTGACTTGTAAATGACGTTTGACGTGTTTCTATGCCACGTGACTTGTAAATGACATGTCTTATGTGTTTCTATGTCACACGAGTTGTTGTAAATGACATGTATGACATGTTTCTATGCCACACGAATTGGTGTAAATGACATGTTTCTATGCCATGTGACTTGGTGTACATGACACGTATGACATGTTTCTATGCCACATAACTTTTCTTTTTTTTGTATACACTGTCGATGCTCATATGAGAGCTTACTCACAGAAATGCACAACAAGGGAAGCAGGAGGCAATGGGGTGGGAGAGGGAAGGAAATAACACAGTGTGGAACAGAGAGGTGAGGAGATCTGTAGAAGGGAGAGGGATGGGGAAGGGTACACAACACAGGGACTTTCAGGTACTTACACAACTGGGACTTTCAGGAAGGAGAGCAAGGAATTTGAAGGAGGTGAGTTCGGGGTAGATTAACAGGGGTAGAAGAAACAGTGATTTTGAATGGTGGAAGATAAGAGGTGGTGGTGAACAGCTGTTTTGAAGACCTGGAGGGAAGAGTGGGATTTAAGAGAGTGTGGGAGTTTATTACAAAGGCAGGAAACAAGAAGAATGAAAGAGTGAAGGTGAGCAGTGATTCTTGATTTTGGTAGTTTTACTACCAAAAGGGGATTGCTGGCAGATCTTGAGCACCCTGGGTAAATATGGGGGGGAGGGGGGACATATCTCAGACAGAGCAGGGGGGCAAGGCTGGAGAGGAGACAGTAGAAGACAGAGAGACCACCGACCTGCCTGTAGTGAGAGAGTGAGAGATGCATTAACTCAGCCTCATCACGGGAGATACCAATGATCCTAAATGCCTTGATTTCCACAATGTGAAGCTGAGAAAGGAGAGAGGTGGGAGCACCAGCCCAGAGGGGAGAGCAGTGCTCCATTGGGCTGTGGCAAAAAGCTTTATATGTGGTCACGTGCTCAGGTGCGCCAAGGAAGGACTTTGCACAACGGAGGATACCCAGTCAGCTACAGGCTTTGGAGACCAGCTTGGAAATGTGGCTTTCACAGGAAACATTATGGCAGGTAGTGAGATCCAGAAGCTTGAATGAATTTTTTTCTTAAAGAGGATTGTTGAGAAAGTAGAAGGGGGGGCAGAGAGTGAGGAGGCTGCTGCTTGACAATCTGAGGAATGAGAAATGGTAAAGCAGAGGATGGAGTCATCAGCAAAGAGATAACGAGGATTTTCCAGTCAGAGAGATCATTGATGTCAACCAGAAAAAGAACATAACAGGGCACAGAACACTGCCTTGAGGAACTCCAGCCTGGATAGGAAGAGGAGATGAGAGAACTCCATAAAGGGCCACACATTGGCTGCGAAAGGAGAGGAAGTCTGCAAGCCATGAGTGGAGATGTCCTTGGATTCCAAAGGAAAAAGAGTTTGGTGAGCAGGGCAGGGTGCCAGACCGTATCGAAGGCACGTGATATGCCTAGGGATATGGCTCTGATTTATTGTATAGAATTGAGGACCTCTATCTATTGTTAGGAGAGCAGAAGCAGCTTATCCAGGGTAGAGTGACCTGCTCTGAATCCAAATTGATGATCGGAAATCAGGCCATTGGAGAAGAGGAAGGATTTAATGTCTGAAGCGATGATGGATTCCATAACCTTGCTGATGATTGTGTGAAGGCTGATTGGTCTGTAGTTGCAGGGATCTGTTTTTTCACCTTTTTTGGGCAGGGCAGTAATGCTTGCTAATTTCCAAGCAGATGGCAGATGACCTTGAGCAATTGAGAGGGTGAATAGAATGGAGAGAGGGTGAGCAAGAGCAGAAGAGCAGGTTTTTAGGACACGTGGACTGATGCCGTCTGGACCGGTTGCAGAATCTGAGTCGAGGTTTGACAGCAAGCTCTCCACCTTGTGAGGAGAAAAGGACACAGAGTCCAGGGACATCTGGGTGCGACTGGGTAAGTTGGGTGCAGAAAGTGATGTGTTTGATACAGATTGAGAATCAAACACAGAGTTTAGGCATTCAGCCTTTTCACGTGTAGTATCAGCTATTTGGCCATTTGAGGGAAGGGAGGAGATGGAGGGGGAACATACACCAGAAACAGACTTAACTCGATGCCACCACGATTTGGAGGAGGGAGAGAGGTTTGAGAGTTCAGACTTCAGATAAGAAAGATGTTGTTTTCTGGCTCTCCTGAGGGTAGACACACTTGTTGCAACCTTTGTGGAAGGAACTGAGATTGCCTTCAGTTGGATTAGCCTTCCATGAGGCGAAAGCAAGTTGTTTCAGCTCAACTGCCTCGTCACAAGTTTCCCTGTACCATGAGTGGGAGGAAGGGTATGACAACTGAAGATGACATGGGATAAATCTGTGAATGAGGGAGAGCAAGTTTCGAGGAAAGAATTCCCAGGACGAGTTGATGTCGGAGGAAGTAGAGATGGGAGACCAGTCTAGAAGTTTGATGGCTGCTTGAAGACCCTGCCAGTCGGCCTGAGTGAAATGCCACACTCGACGGCATTGAGGTGGTTCTCTAATAACAGCCAGAGAGATATCCACTTTGACAAGCACCTGGTCAGACGAACCGATTGGAGCGAAGGAAGAACAGCAGATATTGTCAGGGAAATTGTTCAAAATCATATCCAGAAGAGGTGGCACGTTGTAAATGACATGTATGACGTGTTTCCATGCCACACGACTTGTTGTACATGACATGTATGATGAGTTTCTATGCCACATGACTTGTTATAAATGGCATGTATGACGTGTTTCCATACCACGCAATTTGTTGTACATGAGATGTTTCTATGCTACACAACTTGTAAATGGCATGTATGACATGTTTCTGTGCCACGTGACTTGTACATTACATGTATGCACTCCACATCCCCCGCACCCCTCCGCTTCAAACTCAAGCATTATCCCCAGCACCCTTTTCCTTCAAACTCGAGCATAACCCCCAGCACTCCTCCCCTTCAAAGCCAGCCCTGCTAAATCACAATATGCCTTTAATACAATTCTTCATTCTACTTGTATATTAGAATATAATTAAGAAAGAAAAAGGATGAATTGTGATTAACTCCAAATGCACAGACCAAAAAAAAACCCCAGAAAGGGCATAACAATAACAACAACAACAACAACAACATGAAATAACAGCGAGGTTAAAGAGAAAACACCTGTAAATGTAAGATTATAAAAGAAACAGAAATGCCTTGTAAAGAGTGATAGTGTACAGGTGCGTGCATGTACACCTTGTGTGTGAAACCATTATGGCAGGCATCCAGTAATCCCAGCAACATTACCCTAATCAACACGCAAAAGGCTAGAGAGGCATTTCTCTTTCATTTCAAGGTCTATTTCTAATTGTTAGCGCTTTCTATACTTACGTGGCCTACATTCATTGACTATTACTTTGGCCCTACAGGGGACGAATTCGAAAATTTCAATTTCCAACCTTTATTATTTGATAAAAATTACCGAACAGGGAAAATGCACCGATAAACTTGTTCAACAAAGTACTGGCTGCAGGCGAATGATGTCTCTTACAAACCAGCTCATCCTTCACAAAGGTGGAAGCCAAAGGTGCACGTCAACACTAAAACATGAACTGATGGAAATATAATATGAAAGAAGCACTTCATTTGGTTCAATTTCAGGTAAATTAATAGGTGGTCAACTCTTGAGAGCGAAGTAACCTCACTCGGTTTTAATCCCATATGTCTGAGTTAATTCATCTATTATGTCATTACGTCCTTGTATTGAAGGTAACGCGTGTACAATAATCTATACTGCGAGAGCCACAGCCACTACAAAGGTTGATAAAATTATATATATATATATATATATATATATATATATATATATATATATATATATATATATATATACATTGGATGTCGTGCATTATTGGGACCGAGTGCTGAAAGCTTGCTTAATGGGGTGCTGGCACTCACCTCCCAAGTTGCAAACCAAGGAGGTGGCCAATGAGGGTATAAGGGGACTGGATACATGGCGAGGCACATCAAATTTCTAATCCTATAACTTGTGGAATACGTTACAAGAAATAAAATATATATATATATATATATGAATGTATATATATATATATATGAATGTATATATGTTTCTATAGGGCTGTCAGGGCAGCCGAGAGGTACGTGGACCTGCCTCTAAGCAAACTATCCTGGTTCGAATCCCGACACAGCTATAAAATATCATCCGGTTGTTTCGCAGGTAGGGTGATTCTCATTCATCGGATGGATGTTAAACTGGGTGTCCCATCTGCTCGTATTAGTTGCTGGATTTTGAAGATCACACGGTGTCCTTTGTGAAGAGTAGGCGAGCAATAAACAATTTAAAGATTCCTGCTCCAATCTTAGTCGAATGTCAGGCCTGGCCAACCGGTTCGTGAAAGGCTTGGGCCAATCTTCACCTGGCCAAACAAACAAGAACGTGGGAATAATCGTGGCAGTTGAAGAAGAGGATATATATAATATATATATATATATATATATATATATATATATATATATATATATATATATATATATAATATATATATATATATATATATATATATATATATATATATATATATATTTCGGGACCGACAGGAAACCTGGCGCACTTGTTGAACTTAGCTCACATAACACCTGTGCAATGAAGGGGGTCATCCTCACTGTCCCCGTGAATGGGCCCACAACATATCGAGTCAGAGTCGCAAGTGTTGTCCCTGGGGGTGTTTCCGTCATGGAAATCAAGTCACTGTGGTGTCGTCTCAGGACTGTGAGATGGGTGTAATTCGGTTAGCAGACCTGTCTACCTGCACGTGAGCTTGTTTGCTTTGCGATCGAGTCCATGATA
Organism: Eptatretus burgeri; assembly: GCF_056783735.1. NCBI lineage: Eukaryota > Metazoa > Chordata > Myxini > Myxiniformes > Myxinidae > Eptatretus > Eptatretus burgeri. Next base: position 19,742,185 of record NC_140967.1, read on the forward strand.
CATGTGCAACAAGGCAGGTGATCATAAGCAACACAGTGTCTTTCAGACGTGTAAGTAGCCAAGATAAATTGCTCTAAGTGCCAGATAGGAAACTTGGAGTGTCTTTATTTATTACAAGATTTCAACTCCCTGCATGGTTGAACAACACCTTCAGATGTCAAATCATACATCATGTGAACGATTCGGAAATGTATTACTCTTGCATGAGGTATATATTATATATATATATATATATATATATATATATATATATATATATATATATATATATATATATATATATATATATATATTCCCACGATGTAGCAAAGCGAGTTTGAGAATGAAAAGAGGAATTCACTGCCAGTGAAGTGGAACATTACATCAATTAAAATGAAATATGTATCAGCAAAAGAAAAAGGACATCAGGAATACTTCCCGACATTAACAAGGTCGCAATTTTTCCAAAAAAAAAAAAATAAATTACAATGACGAAAGACAGCAAATCAATTAATCAGGGATGTACACGTCCGTGCGGCACAACATTTCCTGGCTTCTCCGTGCGTCGTCCGAGTTAAGTTGGAAGTCGCATGAACCACTTGGACATGATGTCGTGCACATAATCTGGAAGTTCATTGACCGCGGTTACACTATTAGCAATGGCAGCGGTCAAAAGAAGAAGAATTTGGGAGGGGGGTGATCAAGGTTGGGGCAGAGGGTGGTGGTGGTCCGGAATGATTTGTAAGCGGTTCCAGAGATCAGACAGGTATATTTTTTTACGCTCAGTTGAGGGTTGATAAAGGTACGGCATGTTCACCGCAGTGGGAAGCAAAGCAACGCTGACGTTTCGAACATTCACCCTTCGTTCGGAGCATCGAGGAAGGGCGAACAGCCGAAACGTCAGCTTCACTTCAGTTTCCCAAGGCAGCTGGCATACCTTTGTGAAAAAGAACAAAAAAAAACGAACCGACCGTTCGGATTGTCCAGCGAAGGTGAGAGTCTCGTTTTTCTCTGTTGCAGAGATTATCGCAAACAATCGCACGCAACCTCAGCGCCCACAGCAGAATCCAATCGCGTTTATATGATGCTGCTGGTTATTGCGTTCATGTACGTCGTGCATATTCGGCAAACATAAACACCGATGGAAAGTTGCACGAGCCCCGGATCACTGTTAAGATTGGGTTCGTGCCGCCACTCCCCTTGAGTCAGCAAGAAATTGCAATTACGAGGAGGGCGGCGGACACGATTTCTGATTCATTTTGCACAATCGTGTCCTACAGGTTTATTTTGTATCGAAAGTACGCTCAGTAATTGCATTTCATTAGGTGCGTTTGAAGCCGTTGAACGCAATGAACGCAACGTTGCCCCAAAAGTGCCGAGTACACGGAAAGGAGGCGAATCCCCGGTGCACGGCGGGGCACTTTTACGCACATGCACGACGAGCGTCTCGAGCGCCGTGCGCGCGTGTCCGTCGCCGTACATATTTCACACTTGATTTCGTGAACACGCGTCTCATCACGTACGGGGGGGGGGGGTGGGGTGGTGAGTGTCTATGTACATGAATATGTATGAATTTGCTTTATCTGATGCACCTCGAGATTCCAAAGAGTTCACCTACGACAGGTAAATGATCCATATGTTAAGGATCCAGGATGCAAGCAGGAGTGTTCAAGAAACGGGAGCGGTGGATGGGATTGTGGGGGTCGGGGTAGGGGGTTGTGGTGGTGGTGGGGGGGGGGGAGACGTCGTCCCCGCGTCGTTTATTGCGCTTCACATGAGTGTAACATCGAGACGGACGAATCAATCAGACGGTAAAAGCACGAGCTTGAAGAGAAGAAACAAGCGGTGCGGGTCGAGGAGACCCATCGAGCATGAAGTGAAAGCTCCCATATATAAAAACCCCGACTAATGATACCTCGGCTGGGTTCACGTCGACGAACATTTGAAACCCATGCACGATAGGCAACATCTCTCTCCCCCACCCCAGTACGGTTTACAAGCTGTGTAACCGTGCTTTTAAAATGCTAACGAACTGTGTCGTGCACCGTGCAGCTTCCTGGAGGGTGATCGACGCACGCTTCTCCGGACTGAGCACGTAAATCCTCGCAGCCTTCTGATTAACTTGTGATTAATCAGATTGGGGGGCGGGGGGGGGTGGTGGCGATTCCAATGTGCGATTCTATAAATCGTACCTTTAAATCGCTGGGTTCCTTTAATACCGGCACGTACTGCAAAAGCGCAACAAAACAAGCACACCTGCGAGTTTGATGGCGCGAGGAGCGTCGTGCGCGAAGCGCGCACAGGTGTGCACAAAGTTCAGGATGACATGATTACGTGCATTGTTATCGATGTTGGACACGGATATCGACGAAGCTGATCGATATATGCATCCCCCTATAGTAAAGCTCACACTCTTTTAACTGCGCGCATTCGATGTACGGTGCCGTGTTCACGCGGTGGAGAGAGAGGATGCAGGGAGTACCTTTACCTGGGGGGATGCAGTCAGACGAGACGTGCACGCACAGGTGGTGGGGGGAGGGGGGGTCCACCGTGAGCACACTTTTCAGATTCCTATAAACCACTCAATGGTATATATGGTACCGATTCCTCTATAGTACTGTACATATGGATCTGGAGTATTTGACGCACCTGACAGTGCCCGGCCTCGCACTGTGCTCAACACAATCGAATTGCCACTAGTCACTTCCATTTAAACACTTCCTACCTGGTTGTCTCCACTATCTCGACAGGTATGAACCATCGGGCCGTGTCGGTCTACAGAATGACTCGTCCTTCTCGACATACCTGATGCACGAGACGATACACACGAACTTATCGTTTGGTCCGACTGCATGTTAAATCAATGAATCGATCCTTTGACGAGCACACGTCGGACGCCTCGTTGTCCGACGCATCGGGCATCGATTGGGGGGACAGGGGGGACATCTCGCGATGCCCAAGACCATTCGCTTGGCTCTCCCGACGTGCCCACAAGCTTGTCATACATCTTCTGGTCCTTACAACTTACAATGGCGAGGTGTAACGAGAGATGCTCTACCCGTTTGGAATGTCATCTGTTTGTGTGTGTGTGTGTGTGTTTGTGTTTGTGTGTGCTAAAATCTGTTGAGGTGTGCTCCAATGTGTGCACTTACACCGGGGTCATGTTAGTGTGTGATGGAATGTGTTTGCACGAGTTAGAATCTGTTCGTTTGTGTGTCATGTAAACAGGTCCACATGTGTCAGGATGATGTACGAGGTATGTTCGTGCGTGATGGAATCCGTTCGTGCATTCCATCATGTGTGCGTGCACGCGCGTGCGCTATGGTATTCTATCCGTGCGTGATGCAACGTGTCGGTCCGCACGTACGAATGTAACAGACAATATCCGTGTGCACCAGAATCTGTGTGTTTGTACGTGTCAATATATGTGATGGTGCTCTTGCTGCCAAGTATGCGTGCCCCGAAGGCACCTCCGGCGCTCTCAGCTCACCATTGTGCAGCACTCCTCGAGTTTGGAATCTGCTCGTTAAAGATCAAATTAACACTCAGTTTGCGAACCCATAATTCATTCAGCCTTCAGACGTTCCGCACGAACACCGACATCTATCTTGTACACAGCTGTCAATATGAAAGTAAAGGAATAACCATCGACGTGATGATGAATGAATGGTGCTCGTTCTCCCCACTATGTCCGACTCGGGCCGTTTGATGCTTTTGAAGCGCCGTTTGTGGGGGGGGGGGGTGGGGGGAAGTGAGGGGGGGGAGAAGGAAGGGGAGGTTGGGGGATTCCGACTTGATACGGTTAATCATGAAATGTACTGTTAGTTTCACGAGTTGGGGTAACCGCGGTGCGTGCAACAAGCACGGTTGACGCACGCATTTTCCATGCAAAACACACACACACACACACACACACACACACACACACACACACACACACACACACACACACACACACACACACACACACACACACACACACACACACAGCACTGGACGGGTTTCGACTCTTCAGGCACGATAAGTGAGGGAATGGATGTTGGGAAGAGCGCACGGAGCGCGCTGACAGTCCAGGGAAATGAGGGGCAGCGCGCGCAGCGCACGGGGAGCGCATCAGGGATTGCATCGCCTCCGCGTCGCCCGCCCGACCGACACCTGCCCAAACGGACCCCGCTCGCCGCCCGGAGCCCCGCACTCGCCTCGGGCTCTTGCCGAGCAATGCTTTGCAAAGACGCCGACTCCGGAGACGCTCTGAGTCCAAGAAAGTACCGGCGGCCAAAACAAGGAGTGAGCGGAATGAGGCATCTTTCTGCGGTTTGCCCCCCCCTCCTCCTCCTCCGCTCCCCGACGCCCCCCCCCTGCTGCCGCTCGCTCCTTCTCGCCGGGATTTTTTTTTTTCAAAAAGTGAGCCGTAAATTCGAGCAGAGAACAGAGCGAGATAAGGATGGAGGAGGCGAACCAAAGAAGCGTAAGACGGACCGCAGGACTTACGCGAGAGGTCCCGCTTGCTCAGGTGCTGCGGCTTGCCCTGCTTGCGGCGAGACATGGTGCGCGCGCCCGGCCCCGTCACATTCGGCGGTGGCGCGAGGCCGGTCCGGAGCAAATCAGCTCCTCAATGGCCGCGCGCGACATAAAATAAATCGGAAATAATACAAAGATGGCGGGCGGGGGGTTGGGGGGGAGGCAAGGGAGACGGATTGTGGGATAGCAACGGCGTGGAGCGCGTCGCGCGAGGGGGCTGCAACCTCCAAGTTCAAGTACACGACGTGCGCCTGCTCCCCTCCCCTCTCCTCCCCTCGGTCCCTCCCCCTCCCTCGAACTTGGACGTCAGCCCGCAGCGGCGAGCGCCGCACACGAGCGGACCATCGGCGGCGGCTCCGCTAAGCGCCGCCCGTGTACGCACAACCCGCGTTGCCCGTAAAGCCGACGGCCGGTGATGGAGAGGAGGGCTGGAAGGGAGGGGGGTGTCGGTAGGGGTAGGGGGGTGTTGAGGGGGGAGGTTGGCAGTGAGGGGAGGGGTTCGCGCGAATCCACGAAGCAGAGCGCGCGGTCCCGCCGAGCGCAGCACCATTGATCTGCGGCATCGACAGCAGCTGCTCCGATGAAATATCGAACGGTGGACGAGCAAAGTCCAATTTAAAGGTAAATATAGGTACTTTTATGTTAATGAATCACGTCGTTTGATAACGGTCGGGGGGGGTGGGGTTGAGGGGGGTACTGAGGTCCGCGCTGCTCTAACCGCCCCTGTCTATGTCCCCCCCTTCATCCTCTGATTATTCCGAGGCTTTCAAAGTCACGCAGGCGAATCGGCACGGGGTTAGGCCCGGCGACCTCGGTATTATATTGACCGGCGAGCCCATTAAAGTGACCGACTGAGTAAGATGCGAAGCTCTCTAAGGTTAGCCGCCATAGATCGTATCGATCGGAACGCTGTTTTCACTCGGCCCGTCCCGCGCTCCCCATCGATCCCACGCTCCGTTTGATGGCGGCCACGCGGTGGGAGCGCCGGCAACAATGGCCCGGCAAAAGAGTCCGTGCGGTGGTTGCGGCTCAACTTCGGGGTGTCGGACACGTCGAGGAGTTGAGAGCGCGTCTGCTGTGGCTCCCATGAGCGATTTTGCGACTTCGGAACATGGAGCGTCGGTGTTTGTTACTCGCTGCGGTTAAAAGGTGTTCCGGTGACAAATAGGCGTAGCGCGTGTTCCCTTTGGGTTACCAATTGGGAATCCCCAATCCCTTTGGGTTTTTGTGTGTGTGTGTGTGTTTTTTTTTTTTTTTTTAACCGAGCCGGTCCTAATTGCACCTCCTCCTGAACCTCCTCTGTGCTTCGAGCGCACCAGACCCGTTGAGCTGCCCATCCATCACGGCGTCGGATCAATGGCAGGCAGGGTTGACCTTGACCTTCACTGCGACCCGTCTCCATCTGCTCCCGCCTAAAGCCGATGTTTCGGTCGCCTTCATGCAGCACTGATCAAAGAGAGGCCTGGAACCCGAGCTCGGCCTCGGGACTGCAAGTCCCATTGCGAGGGTAACTCGCCTTGGCAATCGTGACGGCCTAGCCCAGATGTGCTGCGTGAGACACGGCGGCCACAAACCGTGCCCTCTTACCCTCCACGCCTTGGCTCAACATACAATGTCTCTCTCTCTCTCTCTCAAAAAAACACACACACACACACACACACACACACACACACACACACACACACACACACACACACACACACACACACACACACACACACACACTGAGGTCAAAGCCACAGTTAAAGATGCGTGCGATTTTGTCTGTGTGTGATCATCCCACTCTCTCTCTCTCTCTCTGGGAAATTATTTCCTGTTGGCAAAATGCTCGGGGCGAGAGTTCAGCACTGGGAGTATCATGGCACGAACCCATGAACTTGATCTCGGTTAAAGGAATCCACCGAGGCTCGCTATCTCTTTTGAGAAACCGAGGGAACACAAGTCCCCAGAGGACACGGTCACGGTGGGTTCGGCTTGGAATGGTGTTTGTGCCGCAAGAGGGGGCATGATTGACGCAGGAAAGAAGAGGGGGGGTGCAATTGGCTCGGTAATGGACGGGATGACACGAGATGAGACGATGGAGGATTGGATGTGACGACGTAAGCCCATCATGTGTCGCATTCGTCTTTTCTCATCATTTATCAAAAAGGGATTTATCTATTTCATTCATTCGCAATCGATAGATACTTATTTCAAGCATTTACAATCAATAGATACCTATTTCATTCATCCACAAATCGATAGATACCTATTTCATTCATCCACAAATCGATAGATACCTATTTCAAGCATTTACAAATCGATAGATACCTATTTCATTCATTCACAATCAATAGGAACCTATTTCAAGCATTTACAATCGATAGATGTCTATTTCATTCATTCACAATCGAGAGATACCAATTTAATTCATTCACAATCGGTAGATACCTATTTCAAGCATTTACAATTGTAACATGTCTATTTCATTCATTCACAATCGATAGATACCTATTTCAATCATTCACAATCGATAGATACCTATTCCGAGCATTCACAATCGATAGATGTCTATTTAATTCATTCACAATGGAGAGATACCTATTTAATCCATTCACAATCGATAGATACCTATTTCAAGCATTTACAAATGTAACATGTCTATTTCATTCATTCACAATCGATAGATACCTATTTCATTCATTCACAATCGATAGATACCTATTCAAGCATTCACAATCGATAGATATCTATTCATTCATTCACAATCGATAGGTACCTATTTCAAGCATTCACAATCGATAGGTACCTATTTCAAGCATTCACAATCGATAGGTACCTATTTCAAGCATTGACAATCGATAGGTACCTATTTCAAGCATTGACAATCGATAGATACCTATTTCAAGCATTGACAATCGATAGATACCTATTTCAAGCATTGACAATCGATAGGTACCTATTTCAAGCATTCACAATCGATAGGTACCTATTTCAAGCATTCACAATCGATAGGTACCTATTTCAAGCATTCACAATCGATAGGTACCTATTTCAAGCATTGACAATCGATAGGTACCTATTTCAAGCATTGACAATCGATAGGTACCTATTTCAAGCATTGACAATCGATAGGTACCTATTTCAAGCATTGACAATCGATAGGTACCAATTTCAAGCATTCACAATCGATAGGTACCTATTTCAAGCATTGACAATCGATAGGTACCTATTTCAAGCATTGACAATCGATAGGTACCTATTTCAAGCATTCACAATCGATAGGTACCAATTTCAAGCATTCACAATCGATAGGTACCTATTTCAAGCATTCACAATCGATAGGTACCTATTTCAAGCATTCACAATCGATAGGTACCTATTTCAAGCATTCACAATCGATAGGTACCTATTTCAAGCATTCACAATCGATAGGTACCTATTTCAAGCATTCACAATCGATAGGTACCTATTTCAAGCATTCACAATCGATAGGTACCTCTTTCAAGCATTCACAATCGATATATCTTTCATTCATTCATAATCGATACACCTGCTTCATTCACAAGCAATATACCTGTTTCATTCATTCGCAATCGATAGATACTTATTTCAAGCATTTACAATCAATAGATACCTATTTCATTCATCCACAAATCGATAGATACCTATTTCATTCATCCACAAATCGATAGATACCTATTTCAAGCATTTACAAATCGATAGATACCTATTTCATTCATTCACAATCGATAGGAACCTATTTCAAGCATTCACAATTGATACAACCTGTTTCATTCATTCACAATCACTGTCCCTGTTTCATTCATTCATAATCTATGTCCCTGCTTCATTCATTCACAATCAATATATCTTTCATTCATTCATAATCGATATATCTTTCATTCATTCATAATCGATACACCTGCTTCATTCACAAGCAATATACCTGTTTCATTCATTCGCAATCGATATCACATCACACCGATTGTAGTTACCAACAGCACCACACGCTCTGATACCTGTCCTCCACAGGTGCATCATTAATTGATAATGCACCGCACACATTATGGCACTATCACTATTTTGATCATTCATGAATATTGTTATTATTCATTCTTATTTATTTGGCCGAAGTTGATTTGCAAGTGGTAATTATATATTTATTGCTGTGTCATGATACTCTACAGATTAGGTGACATTTTTAGCTTTAAATAATTTCATAATTTGTCTGATATGCTTGGATAATTAATGGTAAATTGAACAGTAAAAAAGATTATACAAATCAGTTCACAGTGTTCAGTACAGTATATATTATGAGACAAATTGTTGTACAGTGTACAGTGCAATATATATTCGATAAATCATTGTACAGTATGCAGTACAGTATATATTAAGAGACAAATCATTGTACAGTATGCAGTACAGTATATATTAGATAAATCATTGTGCAGTGTACAGTACAGTATGTATTAGTTAACTCATTGTACAGTATATATTATGAGACAAATCATTGTACAGTGCAATATATATATATATATATATATATATATATATATATATATATATATATATATATATATATATATATATATATATATATATATTACATAAATCATTGCACACTACAGTACAGTATATTTTATGAGACAAATCCTTATACAGTGTACAGTGCAATATATATTAGATAAATAATTGCACATATCCAGTACAGTATATATTAGATAACTCATTGTACAGTATACAGTGCAGTACATATTATTAGATAAATCATTGTACAGTATACAGTACACATTGTTAAATAAATCTTTGTGCAGTATACAGTACAGTATATATTATTTGATAAATCATTGTGCAGTATTCAGTTTAGTATATATTATTAGATAAATCATTGTACAGTACACAGTATACATTGTTAGATAAATCTTTGTGCAGTATACAGTACAGTATATATTATTTGATAAATCATTGTACAGTATATATTATTAGATAAATAATTGTGCAGTACACAGTGCAGTACATATTATTAGATAAATCATTGTACATTATACAGTAGAGTCTATATTAGTGGATAAATCATTGTACAGTATACAGTATGGTACATATTAATATGGAATAGGCAAAGCCTAGAAGCGAATGTAGAATTCTTCTTACATTCGCTTCTGACTTTATCTATAACTTGTTCACAACTGTATACTTGCCAACTATACCATGGTACGTGTAAGCGCCGCACAGCTGATGATTTTGACGCAATTTCCGGTTACTTCGGCCTGGATTCGGGATCAGTGATCATATAATGTAAATCACGATTAAAAAATATTTTTTGATGATGCGGGAGATTTCTTTATTAAAATTAACTTTGGGAAAAAAATAATTGAATAAATAAATAAATAAATGATCACTTCTGGTCAAGAATAAAATAAATTAAAAGTTCCGGAAAGACTTTCAAAATCACTCCCGGTAATGTTAAATACAAAATAAACACTTCCTGTCATGAACAAAATCACTTTCGGAAGTATAAAATTAACCTTGGGAAAAAAATAATTGAATAAATAAATAAACACTTCCGGTCATGATCTCCCGGCATGCATCATTTCCCATGAAAAAAACCGGAAACAAAAAAAAAACCAGAAGCAAAAAAAAAACGGAAGCAAAATGGTCATAGGCAACGACATGGATTCACAATTGGCAGGGTATTGTGTTGTTTTTGTTGTTTCCTATTCTCTCATGTGCACGCGTTAAGTAATATTCACAAGATAGAAATAAAACCCAATCGTGTTTATACACCGCACAGCGTTTAACAACAACCGGAAGCAAAAGGTCTTAGCTGACGACATAGCCAGGGGTATTGTGTTGTTGTTGTTTCCTTTCCAAATAGCCAGGGGTATTGTGTTGTTGTTGTTTCCTATTCTCTCACGTGCACGCGTTAAGTATGAAGCTCACTGCGTTCGCTATTAGATATATCATTATACAGTTTCCAGTACGTTATATATTATTTGATAAATCATTGTACAGTATACGGTACGGCATATATTATTAGATAAATCATTGTACAGTTTCCAGTGTAGTATATATTATTAGATAAATCATTGTACAGTATACGGTACGGCATATATTATTAGATAAATCATTGTACAGTTTCCAGTGTAGTATATATTATTAGATAAATCATTGTACAGTATACGGTATGGCATATATTATTAGATAAATCATTGTACAGTTTCCAGTGTAGTATATATTATTAGATAAATCATTGTACAGTATACGGTACAGTATATATTTTTAGATAAATCATTGTACAGTTTCCAGTACAGTCTATATTCGTAGATAAATCATTGTACAGTATACAGTACGGTATATATTATTAGATAAATCATTGTACAGTTTCCAGTACAGCATATATTATTAGATAAATCATTGTACAGTTTCCAGTACAGTATATATTATTAGATAAATCACCGTACAGTTTCCAGTACGGTATATATTATTAGATAAATCATTGTACAGTTTCCAGTACAGTATATATTATTAGATAAATCATTGTACAGTTTCCAGCATGGTATATATTATTAGATAAATCATTGTAGTTTCCAGTACAGTATATATTATTAGATAAATCATTGTACAGTTTCCAGTACAGTATATATTATTAGATAAATCATTGTACAGTTTCCAGTACAGTATATATTATTAGATAAATCATTGTACAGTTTCCAGTGCAGTATATATTATTAGATAAATCATTGTACAGTTTCCAGTGCAGTATATATTATTAGATAAATCATTGTACAGTTTCCAGTACAGTATATATTATTAGATAAATCATTGTACAGTTTCCAGCACGGTATATATTAGGAGATAAATCATTGTACAGTTTCCAGTACAGTATATATTATTAGATAAATCATTGTACAGTTTCCAGCACGGTATATATTAGGAGATAAATCAGTTGAAACATATCTCCTGTTACGGTAAGTGATGTGCGGTTTGCATGTTTCTTCATTCATGATCTCCCATGAACATGTTCTGGGGATTATAAAGCATTGAGTGAGAAACAGACCAACCAACGTTGTTAGCATGTGGGTAGAGGTTTGAGTGATCACCGAGCCTGCACCACGTCTCGCGTACTTAATGGGGGAAGGGGGAAGGGAGGCATGCCTGTCTGTACCACATCGAGCATACTCGATGGAAGAGGGGGAAGGGGGAGATGGTGGGGGAAGTGGAGAGGGAGGGGGAAGGGGAGAGGGAGAAGGAAGGTTAAGGGGGAGATGGTGGGGGAAGGGGAGAGGGAGGGGGAGGGGGAAGGCGGTAGGGGAGGGGAAGGGGAGGAAAGGGGGAAGCGGAGGGCGAGCATTCCACGCGTCCAGGCGCGCCTGTTAACTCGGGACTGAGAGGGAAATCAGGCAGGAGAAGGAGAAGGGGGAGAGGAGGAGAGGATAAGGAGAGACATGCCTGCACCACATTGAGCATATTCAATGGGGGAGGGGAAAGGGGAGACATGCCTGCACCACATCGGGTGTACTCAATAGGGGAGGGGGAGCGAAATGGGAAGGGGGGAGGGGAGACAAGTTTGCACCATGTCGAACATACTCAATGGACGTGGGGGAAGGGGAGGGTGAAGGGGAGAAACACCTACACCATGTCAAACATACTCAATGGGGGAGGGGGAATGGGATCGAGCGAACTCATTGGGGTGGGAGGGGTAAGGGATAGGCATACCTGCACGACGTTGAGCATACAGTGTACTCGATGGGGCTAAAGGGGAGGCATGTCTGGACCACATGAAGCGTGCTCATTGGGGGAGGGGGAGGCATACCCGCACCACGTCAAGCATACTGTGTACTCAAAAGGGATGAGGGGGAAGGAGGAAGGAGAGGGAGAAGCATGCCTGCACCACATCAAGCATACTGTGTACTCAATAGGGATGAGGGGGGAAGAGGAGGGAGAAAGAGAAGCATGCCTGCACCACGTTAAGCATACTGTGTACTCAATGGGGGTGAGGAAGAAGGGGGGAGGCATGCCTGCACCACGTCAAACGGAGTCACTGGGGGAGGGGTGAGAGGGAGGCATGCCAGCACCACATCGAGCTCACTTAAATGGGTGTGTGTTGGGGGGGGGTGATTCCTGCACCACGTCTAGCTCAACTCATTGGGAAGAGGGGCATAGTACCCTTTTCTGCACCCCCAACCCCTCACCCTCCACTCCACTCGCACTACTGTACTACAAGTGTCACAATGAGTGGTAATGGTCAAAACATTCCCATTACAAAGATCAGTAAGTAATAATGTGACCAGTTTGGAGATAGATAACCAGACTCATCAGTCCACTGGTGAGAGAAAGTCAATAACTCATAGCATGTGCTCCTTAAACACCAACTACAACACATAGACTACGGCCAAGGGCCTCCATGGGCCAAGTTCCCCACATCACTCAAATGGCAGGTCATGGAGGGGGCTCGGAGGGGGCTGGAATTGCGGCCCAGGAGGACCTCATGCACGCGACTCATCAATTTCAATTCCATTCCGCGCGTCCAGGCACGCCAGTTAACTCGGGACTCAGAGGGAAATCGGGAACGACGCGCGCTCCGACGGACAACTGCAATTCCTTTGCCAAAGGTAATGAAGTTGCCTTTCCAGGAGCTTCATTTGCACAAACGCAGTGCCATTGGCGGGGTATCGGTGACTGCGGTGGAAAAGGATGGTGATTGCTGCCTGATCGGTGAAGTCCCCATTAGGTTTTACGGCCTTATAACTAACCGTGGCAATTCGGTGCAAGCCGTACGCTCAACACGACGTTGCTCCTTCAGAAAATCAAGGGCATGCAGCTTATTATATTAATAATTCGCATAATTACGCCTCCAATATTACATGCTTCACATTAATCATCCCATCCATGTTCCATCGATCTTCGCAGTACTATGCAGGTGTGCCGCTTTCGACCCATGTGCTTCTTACCTTGTCATGCGTCCGGCACCTGTGAAACGCAAAATTGTACGTTCTCAAAACTACATTGGATTTATTCGAACATGGAACACGTGACTTCATTCAAAGGATACATTTTGCCTTACGTTTATAACGCGATTCAAACATATCCATGGAGATGGAGAAACACATAGCCGAGCGGTTGATTGCCTTTGGCCTGAAATTGGGCAAAGGAAATGAAGATGCCTCATCGAACAATGGAGTTTTGATAACAATGGAGAAGGATGCAGTTTTGATCACAATCCTTAAGATTTCCGTTTGTTGAGCCACACAGAGCTTGAGACATCAGGCACGAACCCCCTGTATACCCTGAAGCTTAACTGCGCTTTTCGTGACCATTCGATTCCGGGCATTTTGTAGCGAGCTTGTAATACTCGTGTCAAACGTTGGGTTCCGATGAATGTTTGGTGAGTGTTTTATGTTTTGCAAAGTATTTCACCCAATTTTGCCTTCTCATGCATATTTGGTGAACATTTTGGGTTTTGGTGACTATCTGGGCAAACCTTAGTTGCTTGCTGGTGGGTTTCATTAAGTATCTGGCCAAACTTTAGGTTGCTGTGAATATTTTGGGTTCAGTCAGACAGGTCGATGGTCTCTTTGTCTTCTGCCACCTTTCTGCTCTTGCACCTTCTGCCCTCTCCATGCTATGCCCCCCCACCCCACCCTCTAGGTATCTGCAGGGTACACACGGTCCACCATCAACACCCTTCTCGTGAAACTTCCAAAATCTAGCAGCACTGCTCACCTCCACTCATTTGTTCCTCTCTTTTTTACCCACCTGGAGAACCAACTTCCACATTCTCCTCAATCTCATCCTTCCCTCCAGGTCTTCAAGACAGCTGTTCACCACCATCTCAGATTGTCCCCCATCCAACACCCTGATCTTTTCTACCCTCTTCAACCTTTCCAAAGTCTACCTCCTTCCAAAGTTTTCTGTTTTCCTTCATGAAAGGTTGCTTCTGTGTCTATCTTGTCCACCACCTGTGTCCTCCCCAACCCTTTATTCTTCCACACATCCCTCATCTTCAATGTCTCCCTACATTTTGCCCCTCAACCCCACTGTTGCGTTTCCCAATCTCTTTTGACTGTTCATTTTGTTCTGTTGTGTCCTGATCCGTTATACTTGTTCACTCCTCCATGAGCCTCGACTCTGTATATAATACAAGTATCTGGCTAAACTTTTTGTTCCTGTGAATATTTTAAATTTCAGGCTATCTGGCCAAACTTTGGGTTATGGTTAATATTTGGAGAAATTTTGATTTGTTGTGTATTTGGCCAACTTGTGGGTCCTGCTGAATATTTAACGCACTGTTCAATGTACGCGCGATGTTTCACAAAAATTCACCCAGCTTCTACTCACAAGAGGCCAATGTTGCTTCGTTTGCCAATATATGGGTATTGTGAGCATCTCGTTGCAAGAACATTTTGAACATCACTTGTAGCAGTTAAGGTAAAAACAATATGGGATTTCCAGTGGAAACAATATTTGTCAAAAGGTTATGGAAGGAGCTTAAGATGATGTTGGTAATTGTTGAGTCAAGGACCTTCCCCTCACGCAGTTACAGCTTTCCAGCAAATTACTGTCGATGAACCAAAAGCAAACATTCCTGAGAAACTTCTGCACGTTTGAATCACATGTGGAGTAGAACGTTTTTGTTTTGTTTTTGTATACATTGTTGAGGCTCTTATGTGAGCGAACACACAACACACAACAAGGGGGGCAGGAGACAAGAGGAGCGGGAGAGGGAAGCACTGCGCTCCGATCCACTTTGGTGACGATATAATAACACCATGGCTGTGCGCGAGAGTAGACAGAACCTGATAGCGAATTTTAATCATCGCACGTATCAGGCGTGGATCGGCCCTGGCTCTGGGCGACCTCGCCAAGCATTTCGAGTGCACGGGTCTTCATCGAGCACACGAACTGCACACTTCAGGGTCTGCATGCCATGACGTGTTCAAACGTACACGTTCATGGACTGGCCCATGGAGCATGGCATTCTCAAGTATGCATGTTCCCAACCACACAGAGCACGCTCTCCAGTGCACATGGTCAACAACGACCCAACTTAGACGTATTTACTTCGTCAGCCATCAAATAATTTTCTATAATACTCTCATCATACGTGTGTGTGTGTGTGTGTGTGTGTGTGTGTGTGTGTGTGTGTGTGTGTGTGTGTGTGTGTGTGTGTGTGTGTGTGTGTGTGTGTGTTTTTGATTGATCTTGAGAATATTAGCAGGAGTGCAGCATTATTCCCCTTAAGCCTTAGAAAACCTCTCTCAAAACCATCCCACCCCCAACATCCCTTATTAAGACAATCCAATCCCAAACTTCTCTTTTAACAATGCAACCAGAGTTTTCCCCAAATGAGCGATTTTCAGGGCAAAAGGGATGGGGTTATATTCGGCGGGTTGGAGTGTTCTCTCAATGTCGTTCAAATTGATTCCATGTCAAGTTCACTCATCAATATTAATCAGCAATTTCTCATGTATTATCTTCTGTAGAAGGACACATGTTCTTCACTGCTCCTCTGGTCCAACACGCTCGTGGAGAGATCCCATATTGTCCAAAATGGAGTTGATTACTCAACCATTATGACGTCAAGGTTACGGGAGCCCCATGGGTCCACGGGCCGCATGGCCCGCGGGCCAAGCCTCGTTAAAGTGCTTGCTGAGAGCATTTGCCCGCGATGTGGTCGAGTGTATGGCTGTTTATACCTTTACCCTCTGGTACACGAATCGTTCATACACAAAAGCACCTTCCAAGCCCACCCCACCACCCTTGCCGACCTCACGGCCCCGCCGTTTGACGCGTAGGAGTTCGTTGAAGCCACAGTTCTTGAAAATTCCGAAGCTCCTCATTGCCGGGAATACTATACATTATTAAAGACAGAGAATCGTATATTAGCTCGGCTTTGTACGAATGACTTACGTTGGAACATGTTGAGAGCGCTTTACAACGCACCTGCACCTATTGCTGCCACGTGATGGATCTGCGCTCGAGGATAATGAAAACTTGGTGACCCTTCAAAGTGGCCTTTGACCCAGCGTCACGAAAAGGTGTGCGAGGAAGTGATCAGACATGACGGGTCAGGGCACAAGACGTCCTGAACAATCTCGTTTCCATACGATTATCCCGCATTTTGTTTTGTCACTTGGCGAATGACTCGAGTGAACTCACTCTTGGACAAAAAAGTGCCACTGAGGTTTCTCTCGGAATTCCCAGAAAGCAGGACTACACAAGCTGCTGGCCAATCCTTGGTATGTATTATATCGGTTATGTGAGATTGTGGAGGCCAAAGTAATGCGGCAAGCGTCGGTTTCGCTGCAGGCGTTGGAACGAATCCAAATCGAGGTGTCGACGTCACAATGGACGCGCAAGTGCAAAATGCAAATGGGACCAATCGGAATGTAGAGAGAGAGAGACAGAGACAGAGACAGAGACAGAGACAGAGACAGAGACAGAGAGTCCCCTGCAATATGAAGCTGGAACAAGTCTAATGTCATGGTAGCTCATCAGGTGCACAATGAACGTCCCCTCCCTCTGAGCAAGCACCATGCTATGTATCTCGGTGAATAAGCCGGTGGTCGCGCACGGGTATACATAAAGCATACGTAACGGTGCGGCCGTGCCCGTCGTGCCTGCCTTCCGACGGGTACATTTTTAATTAGACTCGCATGCGGTGCGTGCTGCTTCTGATTGCATAACAGCTTGCATTGCCCGAGAATACCGGCTAACGAGAGCGGGACGTGAACATTAAACACCTGATCCCAATTCATCTTACTCTGTGCTCACCACATTCACGCTGCTCTCTTCTGCATATTGGTTCCTCGTCCCGTTATCCGCAACAGCTTTTGGACGCCGTCGCTTTGATCGACATTGATGTGCCGGCTTGGGCTCCCAGGGTGTTAAAAAATCCAAAACGGTCCATTTGACCGAAGGTGATGCCGCACACCACGTGATCATCGTTTGCGCGCAATACCATCCGCGAACCTCGGCGACGAGTGTCCATTACGCAGCATCGGCAGATCGACGTGTCTACTTGATTATATTCTCGTGGCAGGCTCGATCGAAGATCCGTCTCGTGTCTGGGGGGGAAATTGGGGGGGACGAGGTGGACAAACGGCATGCTGAAAAATGGCGCGAAAAAAATCACGGTCGACAGTTTACCCGTGCCACTGCTTCGTGTAAAAGACACCACGATGGCAGTTATTCCAAAACACTGCTCGAAATGATTGTGAACCGGCTTTCTACCCAAATGTTCCAAATTGAGTTATTTGCACCCATTTCCACCGGAGCGTCGTGAAGGTACTTAACCAGGTATCCCAGCTCCACCATTCGCAGCATCTGCAGACTCACTCTGTGGGTCTGTTATAAAGTGTTTTTTATGGTTTCGGCTGTCGTGCATTAGATGGTTGTTAATCCAGTGTACAACATCGTCTCGTTTATAAACGTCATGGTGTGCTGATTGATGGTGAGTGTGCTTTCCGTGCCTGCGCCACGCATTTCAAGCCTAATTGCAGAAATGGCGCCGTTTCCCTGATCTCACGTTCATTACACATCCGTCGCTTCTCGCTTATATACATTTTATATATATTCAGGGATTCTTCTTCTTCTGCTTTTCTTGATCGACGAGGGATCTAGTTGGTGCCCTGTACGCAGCATGATCGTCTATGTGGAAAACGCTTTCATTTAAACAGACCCTCGCAGGTTCGGAAAGCATGGGTTCGACTCGTGCACGCTACACAGATTTAGACCCCCACCGCCTCCCAGCGTGCACACCCCTGGAACCCCCACGGAGTCTCTGGCTCAGTGCATGCCACCTTTCAGGACCTTCTGAAATGCTCATGCAAGAACCTCAAAGTTCTTGAGACATCAATGGGGGCTACCTTATCGTGTAGCATTGTGGGAACTGGGAGCCTTTGTACTGCATACAGAATTACTCTAAAATGTGGAGCACACCTTTATGGTTTAGTATCTGATATATAGGGTTCTCAAATTGTTACCAGGCCTGCTATCTCATGTCATTCTGTTTAATGCTCCCTTCATAATTATCATATACAATAGATTGCCCATCACATGCGCAATGTAAAAATTCATGTTTACCTGCTAATTGTAATTCATGTTTAGGCGGTATATCAGTACGGACTTTCCGAATCGAAGACTTTTTCTTAGTTCTCACTCCATACTGCATGTGAGATGATTGGCAGAATAACGGATCGAATTACTCCATTCATCCCCGTGAGGCGACTCTCGGCTGGCCATGATGGTTGGGATTGGAGATTGGGGCAGGAAGGAGGGTTGTAGGGGCAGGGAGGGGGGTTGTAGGGGCAGGGAGGAGGATTGTAGGGGCAGGGACGAGGGTTGTAGGGGAAGATTTCCTGTCTCACAGTACATAACACTCATTAATGATACGATTCCACCAACAACCCGTGCCGTGATAACCGGTCACGGCACCAGTCACGGGACGCTTATGAATGTGCAAGATCCGAGCCAATCCATGCATTCCCCCTCTGGAAATGCAAGTGAGTGTAAACACAAAGTCTTTCACCAATGTAATTAATTACCGCTTGATTGATGAAAATTTTATCGCTGAATTTAACCTCAGTATTGTTATGATAATATAGGCACATGATGACGTATTTTTCAGGAAATAAAACTTTAAGAATAAATAAATATTATTTTTATGAATGGGGGCAAAAATGCTTTTCTTCACAATGGAAAAGAAATAAATGTTACTTTTATTAATGGGGGCAAAAAAGTTTTTCATCACAATGGAAAACCGTGAGCAAGAAAATGAGTACCAGGGATCGTTGACGTGCAACGACGTGTGACATCAGCAGTGACTTCAATGTCTTTAAGAAGACAAGAATTACAGCTGCTGTAAACGAACGAGCTCAAACCCTGCAAAAGAAGAGGTTTGCCACCGCTGGTCAGGTTCATTGATAAAATACCTGAAAGTAGTTTTACTCAAAACACTTTATTGATTAATGCTCCTTGTGCGAGTCCGGAATAGTTGGCAGACCAAAGCCCAAAGGTGAAGCCTGTGCCATTTCATTTGAGGTCGGTCGAATGACTTATGGCGGGGCTATCGACATATTACATACTGGAGAAGTGAAATGAAGGAGGTATTAAGTGGGGAAGGGGGAATATATATATATATACATATATGAAAGAGAAGAGTGTGTGAGGGAGAGGGGATGAGAGAAAGGAAATGAGACTGGGAGTAAATATGAGTCGAAACAAAAAGGCAGGGAGGGATTTAAAAACCCAAAATTTTTGCGTACCTAATATATAGAAGGAACCCGAAATGGAGGAAATCGGGATGGACAATTCCTTTTTCTAAACGAGTTCAAAGCACGGACTCAAGGTCATTATTTGTGCTGGCACTGTGCATCTCACTCGGGGCATTGTGACGTCATAAGTTGAGAGTTTCATATGCATTTTCGATGTAAATATCATTTTTAAGTCAAATTAATTGTTAAGAAATGTCGACCGAAACCATCATGGACATGTTCTCACGTGCTGTTGGACAGATGGGGATGTCCGTGGGTTTCCTTTTAGTGCATAGTGCAGAGGCATCACCTGTATGTGCAGTACTGATGATGTAATGTGCAACACCACACCTATGGTCATATGCGTGCACCATGTGTGGGCCGGTAATTTCCGTGATGTCCAAACAAGACGTGTGCGAGAAATCAGAGAATGAATTGTCCCAATTCAAGCATGAGTTGCTCAGGTGGACAATCCAGCTCAACACGGTCTACCTTTCCACGATCCATGAGCAATGTAAGGCATTTAAACACATTGTGTCAATATTCAGAAGGGTCCCGAGTCAAGTTTGCACTTGTACCCTCAACTCCATACAGGTTGGACCATCCAGAACCGAAGTAGACCAAACGGGTCAGGAGCAGGAGCAGATACTGACGAGCAACAACGAATCAACTTGAGGAAGAAAGAGAATGCAGGTACAACAGAAACTCCATTTTTTCTTCGGCCCATGCTCCTTGTCGGACGGATACTTTGACTTTCCTGAAGTCCTTCAACAGAGCTAGAAATTCTGATGTTTTGATCAGGGAAAAGCAATTGAGGCTGGGCCAGCCCAGCGTGGGCTTGTGGAGCGAAACATGGGGTGGCCTGGGTTATCGTGGATAAGGTGCATTGCGGATATCATGAGTGGAGACTGGCTGTTCTATAAGGCTCCATGGTGTAATTCCATAGTCTGGGATTTGGAGACAATTCCAGATGCGGTGTGACATTTCTGCAGCACCGCGAGTGTGATTGTTTAAAATGCTGCGTTAACAGCTTCCTTCAATCTCTACCTGTCCAAAAGGGCTGTTTTGTCAGAACTTCCTGAATCTGCCATTTGGTGGGTTTTGTTTTTTTTCTACTAGGATACCCAAGCTCATGGAAGGGCTTCCTTTCCAGCTTATACATCACATGTTGGACGATAACAATGTCAAGAGGTATGAGTGTACCTTTAGAATGGACAAATTTAATCAAGAACCTCAATATGATTGTTTTTCCACTTTTTAAACTACAACTACTTCTTAAATGACCCCAGTTATTTGAACCTTCTTGTGGGGATGGCCGGTGAACATTCTTTGCCCAATTCTTTCAGGAGCCAACGGCCAGGCCTGACATTTGACTGAAGGTGGCAAGATTTTGTAACTTGCTCAGGGTGCTGGCGATAACTTGCTGACTCTCCAAAAATGACACCGTCAGGTCTTTCACTTCCTCCCGCTAATGCTAGCAGATGGGACACCCACCAATCGGACAGTTTATCGGCAGGTTGGGAATCGAACCTGCAGACTGACCATCTCAAAACGTAAAGTGTGCCCCCTGTGTGCGAGACTGTTTGAACTGTCAATTCAATTTGCTGCACATTCACTCTGAATCTATGACCCATAGGTTATAGATTTATCATACGACTGCAATCCATAAACCTCTTGTCCACCCTGCACAGTTTGACGCAAACTTTGAGAAGAGTTAAAGGCGAATTAGAGGAGGAATTGTGCAGGCGTCAGCATTCGCATCCAGGGTGATGCCACAGAGCTTTTTCAGGAAGCGTCACGAATGCAGAATTTCCGGAAAAAATGTCTGACGGGCTGGAAGTGAATAAGCACTGTCTTTTCATGATAATAAAAAGTTTGATTCCAGACCGCCATACCACATGGTCAGCCACGCGTAAAGGGCTTATACGGAGAAAGCAAACGTACGTCGAGAATGTTGACTCGTTGCAACAGTCTTGGAATCGGCCTCGACAGCTATTTTACATGGTGAAATGGCACACAAAGGGCACGGAAATCCAAGAGAGACGGAAAAAGCCTGCCGACACTTTGCCTACAAGCTTGTGAGAGATGAGGGCAGCTTGCAAGGATGAGCTTATGGCGGATGTGCGCCGAGAGTTGGAATCACGGCACGCACACGATGCGGTAAGGACGATCCCCCGAGCGCTGTGGACCTTAAGCCAGCCACGCAGTCGAACCACATTCCGTGGATATCGCCTGTAAATACACACCGTTTGGCAAGTAGCCACACACAGACACAGCACGGGCGCACCAGCTCCGCAGCCCTCACTTTAGCTCGGAGTTTCTGCTAAAGATCGCCAATTGTGTTGAGACATCATCATTGTTGCCCTGCTCTTCAGAAAGCCGTTCGGTTTCCACAGCTCTATGATTTCAAATAAGGTGAGTATAGGTATAATGTCATGTTAAAATTCTCTTTTTTTAAATTTAATCCTCAGATGTTGGATGTTGCACTTTGGGCTGTCATTAGGTGCAAGCTCCTGATACCAAGTGTGTTGGCCATAACTTGCATCTTGTTTTTTTTTCCAGGAAATAAATGGAGATCCTAGAGCAGGGAGCAGTTACTTTGGAACAGCACAGGGAGAGTCAGCAATTATGGGACTTTCAAAATGACGTATGAATGCTGTAAGGCCTTTCACGCATGCGCTGTGTGTTCGTTTTCAGTGACTACCCTCCTGCCATTGCTAATGCGGATTATGCAAGTCAAATCGTCTTATAAACATAATTTTCGGCATTTAAGCGAAACAGATACAATTTCAAAATGGTTAACCATAATTGTTCTGTTCCTGGATACAAATCGGACTCGCAGAAATATAGGAAATACGATAAATATCCGTTGATGAGAGGTGGCTGGTTCTTATCATTTATTGTTAATACAAGTGAGTGGTGGCAGTGGATATTGAAATAAAAAAAGAGAAAAAAATGGATGTAAACACAAAGGGGGCAAGCCTGAAAAAGTATCCCTAATCCACCTTGGAAAAAATTTCCAAAGACAGGTGCGGAAAAGATTTTACACATGAAACCAAAACAGCAAGAAATACAGCCACAATTTTTGCAAATAAAAAAAAATAAAATAAAGCAAAATACCAACATATACACTGCCAACTGAGAGAATAACAAACAAGCAAAGAGATATAAGAAAAAGAGTTGGACAGACTGGGCTCATTGGAATGGCAAAGAACAGGTCAGATCAACTGGGATGGAGAGCGAATCATAATAAATGCCCAAGACCAAGGACACCACACCAAGTGGAGGTTCTGCAAGTTAGAAACAGAAATAGCACGTCACCTCGTATCGAGATGTAAAAAAACTCATGTCAGAACAGCTGGACACACAAAGGCACAACAAGATATGTAGCATAATCCAATGACACACATGCAAAAATTTCAATATCCCAGTTCAAGAAAACTCATGGAAACATGAACCAAAAGCAATCATTGAAATCAAGGAAGTAACGCTCACATATGACCTAATGATCCCATCGAGCGTGAACTTAGAAAACAAAGCATCACGACCGGATATAGTACTTAGGGACAAAAAGAGAAAAGACGGCATCGCTAAAGGAGCTGTCAGTACCCATCGATTTTGGACTAAACAATGCAGAAAGCAAGAAAATGACCAAATACCTGGATCTCAAAAATGAAATAACCCTGGTGTTGTCTTAGTGGTTAGGGAAGCTGGCTTGGGATCCTCGGGTCCCGAGTTCAAGCCCCGTTGGCTGCTGAATTAACACCAGGTGGGGTTGACTCAGCCTGTCATCCTTCTGAGTTTGGCAAAATGAGCACCAATATACTGTTGTGTATATATATATGGAATACATATATGTATATATATGGAAGGTAATAGGGGCACTGCATCAGCAGCACAGCCACATCCCCAACTAATTATGCAGCCAGCAGCCTCAAAGCTGCACACCAGTTGATATGTCAAAAATGAAGTGAAAATATCCTGGAAGCTGAAGAGATTTTTGCATTGTTTATTCCAAAATCGATCCTGACAAATCTCAAGCTCTCACTATGTCTCTCCAAAAGGACCGTCTGGAATCCCCCCTCCCCCCTCCCTTCTACTTTCTCAACAATCCTCTTGAAGAAGTCCTATCAGTCAAGCTTCTGGGTCTCACGATCTGCCATGATCTTTCCTCGGAAAGCCACATTTCCAAGCTGGCATCCTCCATCATGCAAAGTCCTTCCTCGGCCCACCTGAGCTCCTGATCACATACAAAGCTTCCATCCGCAGCCTGATGGAGTACTGCTCTCCCCTCTGGGCTGGTGCTCCCACCTCTCACCTTTCTCAGCTTCACGCTGTGGAAACCAAGGCATTTAGGGATCATTGATATCTCCCGCGATGAGGCTGAGTCTTTGGGCCTCTCACTCTCTCACCGCAGGCAGGTCGGTGGGCTTTCTGTTTTCTGCCGTCTCCTCTCCAGTCTCTCCCCCCCCCTGCTCTGTATAAAATTTGTCCCCACCATATTTCTGCAGGGTGCTCAAGGTCCGCCAACAACCCCCTTCTGGTGATACTACCAAAATCACGATAGCTGTTCACCTTCACTCTTTCATTCTTCTTTTTTCCCACCTTTGGAACAAACTTCCACACTCTCTTCAATGCCACTCATCCCTCCATGTCTTCAAAACAGCTGTTAACCACCACCTATCTTCCCCCAACTACAACCACAATCTTTTCTACCCCGTTAATCCACCCCAAACCCACCTCCTTCAAAAATTCCCTGCTTTCCTTCCTGAAAGTCCCTGTAGTGTGAGGACCTGAAAGTCCCTTGTTCTACGTTCTGTGTGTTAGCTCTCATACGAGCCTCGACATTATCTACAAAAAAAAATATCCAAAATTGGACCAGTGATAATTGCAGAAACGGGAATGTTAAAGAATAACCTTACACAGATCTTTAAAAAAACATTCCGAGGAATATTACCACAAACAAAGTATGGCTCAGTGACGATTCCGTAAATATCCCTCGGCAAAAAAAAACAAAAAACAGTGAGAACAAGAAAGCTTCACAGGTTGGTCCATGAATTATGATCTCTTACCAAAATGGAAGTGGATACTTTGAGCCCTGTGAGAACAATATCCACCTTCTGGAACCCGCATATGGAGACAACAACCAATGACTCACACGGACGGTTCTCCTTTTAGCAATAGATGCAAAAATCTAGTATAATTTATTTTGGGGCCCCAGAATCAAACAAAAATTATAGTTATAACAGTCCTTACAGCTACTACAGCTTCCCAGCATGATTAAGAGTAAATATCATCAATTTAAAACGTACAGTGCACATTCATAAGCCACAGACATGATCTCCCCATCGGTGTTCAGAAGCACCCAAACCAAATATGGTGTCTCCCTCAGGGAAGTTTTCCTGGTACATCTGGCTCCCACGTAAATATAGCTGGCACAAGCTTTGCCTATTTTCGCATCATGAGAATGTCCTTTGTCGAAGAGTCAGTATAGCCATTACTTGGTTGGTAATGATTCACAGCAATGTCTTTCCATTGCAGATGACGTCCATTAAATTAATCTCCAAGCCTGCCATATTCACAGGAGGCACTCCGCAAGGTCCAAAGTCCATTCACTGACAGCGATAATCGGCAGTTTGAGTATGACGTGCCCGTCCACAGTTTGGGTCTGGCACCGGCACACATTGTTGGGAGTTTTTGCAGTACGGGGCTGCTGCAAGATTTCATCCCTTTGGGCAAGCTGAGAAAGTTCCCCAATTCTTTCCATGTGCAGAGGCACACCCATTTCTCTCAGCTACCTTTCCAAGTATTTTTGGCTTCTTCTAGAAGTTTTGTTTGCCCTTTTCGGAAACAATCCTAATTTCGCATGCACGATATACATTATCATGCCCCGATTACCAGTTTCTAGGGGTTTCTAAGCGTGCGCACCAAGAATTCTCGGGCAAATTACATCACTTTGAAAGTCCCGTATTGTAAGGAATCTTAGCATACCACTGTTTGGTATGCAATAGTCTATACATACTCTACTACTATGACTACTACTGGTCCACCTTACCACTGCAGTTATAACCACGGAATTGCAGAAATGAGGAAGTCGAGCGACATTAAACAGGAAACTTATGTTTGCCTGAGCTTCATTGTGCAAACCTCTGGAGTACTACTCTCCCCTCTGGGATAGAGCAGAGATTGGCCCCCTGAGCTTCATAGAGCAAACCTCTAAAGCCTTTCCAACAAAACCACTACTCCATCCATCCATCCATTGGGACAATACTCTGTGCAGAGCATTGGTGCTGCTGAAGCAGACTCCTCCTTACTACTACTATTATTACTACTACTACTACTACTACTACTACTACTACTACTACTACTACGACTACTACTACTACTACTACTACTACTACTACTACTACTACTACTACTACTACTACTACTCTCACCAGAAGAACTCGCAGCGAAAATGGGCCGACTGGCATTTAGAATCCCCTCAAGGATACTCCAAGAGGTTAAAATGTCTTTGCCTCCTGATTGCTTGGCATATCTAGAGAATTTCAATGTGGGTGACGGAACTTTGCAGATGTCCAGCATAACTCCATGGACTTTAAAATCGAACCACGACATTGCAAGCTCCCTCAGCCACCACCCGCACACAACATGCGTTGGCCCCCTGGCGCAGTTAAAATGTCCTTCCGTGGGCTGTCAAGGAACAACATATACCTGCTGGTCATGCATTCGCTCCACTACATGGCTCTTGCAACCCGACAGGACACTCCCTGGCGTGAGATTCTTCCACTTGCTTTTCAAAGTCATCCATGTTGGGGTTCACTCTATCTCTACCCAACGCCAAGAACAATGGCGGACTTAAGTTGGAGATTGCTGCATGGTGCCTTAAGCTCTGAAGCCATGATGCGGCATTTCACAAATGTTCCAGAGGGAAGCTGCTTTTGTGGTGAAAGAGAAGCGGTATTTCACATGTACCTACAATGTCGCCATCTTCAGCCAATTTTCTTACTGATTGGCTTCACTTCTCACCAACACTCTTCATCATCGGACACCCGGTTAAGAGGCACAGCAAGTCACGAGATCTCCTTGTCAACTTTATTTTAACTTGTTCAAAGATGGCTATATATATATAACAAAGATGGATGGAAGGCAAAAATGGAGAGGAGTGTGGGGAAACACCGTGTGGTGAGCCTGAAAGGCTTGATACGCTCACGCATTGTCTCAGAATATAAGGTGGCAGAATATGGTAACACTGTTCAAAATTTTAAGGAAACTTGGACCACAAACGAAGCACTTTGTAATATCTCTCCACAAAGCACTTTGCTCTTATTCGTATAAATGTATTATTTTGGTAATTTGTTCTTACTTCCC
>NC_140967.1:19774431-19776931 GCF_056783735.1 Eptatretus burgeri
CCTCTTTGCTACTACCTTGTTGTTCGTCTTTCGGCTGCTCCCGTTAGGGGTCGCCACAGCGGATCATTCGTTATGATCCGCATACTCATTTGGCATAGGTTTTACGCCGGATGCCCTTCCTGTCGCAACCTTGGTCGCCTCTTATGACATAGGGATAAGGATTGGGTTTCGCCATGATTCCGGGCTGCCCTACACCCTCATAACGCGGCCCAGCGCAGAACTCCCGTCCTCAAGCGATCCTCCAACCCAAGCCTCCAAGTAGCCGGATTACAGGCGCACGCCACTACGCCGAGTCTCTTTGCTTCTACCTATCTTCTCATATTTCTCCCTCCATAGTTTGTTCCTCCACCCCTCAAAGACACGCTTGTTTCTTTTTCCAGTAACCCCCTTCATGTTAACTTTGAAAAATCCTGGCTCCTGCTCACATCCACTTCCTTATTCCTCTTTTCTCTTTCTTGGAGAACAGCCTACCTGGGGTCAGTTCAATCCCATCCTTCTCTCAAGGACTTCAAGTTAGTCATACACCACCCTCTCATGCCATCCTCATTATATTTTCTTGACCTCAACCAGACTCGGTGGTGTAATGGTTAGTGTGTCTACTCTGAGTCTGGGAAGTCAACAATTCAAACCTTGGCTGAGTCATACCAAAGACTGGAGAAATGGGATGTGCTGCTTCCTTGCTTAACGATCAGCATTCAATATGATAGAGCACAGACAAAGAACCATTGGTTGGCTACCATTTTGCAGCCTTGAGGAGCCTAAGTTCTTTGTAAGGGAACATATTGTACTTGTATGCATCTTTTCTATCCCATTAACCCCAACCAAAGCCACCCCTCTTACTTGCAAATTAATGGCTTTCTTTTCCTCCATACCATAGTCATATGTTTTCTGTTCATTTATTCCCTTGCTTATTGTGTCCACCTGTTACCCAGTGCACCTGTTATTCTCCAGTGCACTGTGAGTTTGCACCCTTCTACACCCCATCACCTCACTCTTACAAGAGCCGAGATTTTATACCCCAAAATTTTACGAGAGCATTTTAACCCTGTGACATATAGCAAGAGTCATTTTGACCCCTTGTCACCCCCACACGCGTAGTGCAAAGCGGGGTTAAGCAATTGGTTCACTCTGTCTGTCCATCAGTCTATTTCTATGATCAAGGCACTACTTCATTTCAATTGAATTTCATATTTTGAACACTGTAGAACACAAATCAGAACAGGGATCGAAACACGAACCTGCAGTTTTAGCAGAACTTTGGCTCTGAATTTGGGAAATTGTATGGAATCTCATCCCGAGCACACGTGCACACAGAGGAGAGCAAATGCTTCAGTGTGTCTGCCTGTCTGGCAGTCAAACAAAATTGAAAATCATTCCAAACAGGAAACTTACTGATTTTAGGGGCGTCATGAAGGATACAAACAACACGCACGAATAACTAAGGTAACGTGTTAGATAGAGTGGTGTGAAAGAGGGTGCATCAGTGGCAGTAAACTTCCGATTCAATGTTGTTTTTTTTCTACAGCCTTTAAAACCTTCATTTTATTTCATTTGAATTATATATTTAAACAATGTACAACACAAATGACCTTGTTTGCACTTCCAAAAGCCCACAGTTTAGCAGTACTTGGGGAAAATGTCACCATCTTGACCAATCAAATTTGTCACGTGCTCTTAGGGCAAAGAGGAACCGCGATTCACACAAAATGGCGGCGCCTAGCAATGCAATGACAGAGCCAACGTCGTCCAAGATATCTGTTTGTCTTGCGCATCTTTTTCTCAAAGATCGTTCCAAAATCTTCAGTTTCTCCAAGGAGAGTTGACAGAAAGTTCAGCTCTGGACTGCTCCATTTGACCCAGCGGTTTTGTATGGTTGCAATCGCGCCTGTTATTCAAACTTTACGAACAAAGCTCATATGCTCATTATTTGTCATTCATGCACAGATTAATGTAATCTCATCTTCAATTATCCTTCCCTTCTTCCTGCCCATGGTACACCAAATGCTGTGGTAAGGCAGTTGCTCTGAAACAACTTCCCTTCTCTTCCTTGAAGGGAACTCTGACCGAAGGTGATTTCGGTGCTTTCCAAAAAGTCCACAAGAAGTGTGTATCCACTCCCAGGAGAGCCAGAAAACAACATCTGTCCAACCTCAACAATGAACTTGCAGTCTCCCTCCTCTAAAATATGGTGGCACATTGTTAAGTCTATCTCTGGTGTATGCTCTCCTTCCATCCCTTCCCTCTCTTCAAATGGCACCACAGCCGACTCCGCTCATGAGTAGGCTGAATGCCTCAATTCTGTGTTTCCTTCCAAATCTTGTGTCCCCAACCCATCACTCTCGGTACCCATCCTTCCCTGTCATACGCAACTGCACCTGGATTCTGTGTCATTTGCACCTGAGAAGGTGAGATGGTTCTTTCAACCCTCGACTCTGACTCTGCTCATGGACCAGACGGCATCAGCTCACACATCATAAAAACCTGCTCTGCTGGTCTTGCA
>NC_140967.1:19781931-19899431 GCF_056783735.1 Eptatretus burgeri
GGGTGTGGCTGAAATAGCCGAATCCACAAATTAGAAGGGGTGTCCGCATACTTTGGGCCATGAAGTGTATATCATGATTGGAAACACCAAGCACAAGTTGAGAAGACCCTTTCCATGTCCTTTTTCTCAAGACTGCATGAGATAAGATGTCCAATGAATTCTCAACTTGTTGCTGTTGTTGTTGATTTCCTTTAAAAAAATACATCAATCTTTTTGATTCCTCTTCCAGTTTATTCTCCAGTGCACATTTATAAATGTCAACTCGTTGATTGATGTATAACAGGATCAATGGCATTTTCTGTTTGACCATAAAACCTCATGCATGCATGGTGTTGGTCATTTTGACAATTTTGTTTGTTAACATGACCTCATGCATGCAACAATAATAACATTTTGTTTGTTGAGTTTTTGTCAAGGACATCGTCAGTCCTTTGGATCTGCCCTTCCTGGCTATGCGTATAATGAAATATCATTTTTGTTCTTTCCTTTTTTGTTAATTCCTTCAAGCCAGTGAAGATGTTTATCCATCCATCCATTGGGACCATACTCTGTGCAGAACATTGGTGCTGTCTAAGCAGTGTCCTGGGCTATTGGGCACAATCCTGGACGGGTTTCCACTCCAACACAGGATACCAGCATGCCGGTACTCATTTTGCAAACCTCAGAAGGATGACAGGCTGAGTCAACCCCACCTGGCATTAATTCAACAGCCCAGCAGGATTTGAATTCAGGACCCAAAGATCTCAAGCCCACCACTACAGCCATTAAGCCAACACCAGGCATGTAATATGTTTATGTTGCTCCTTTTTTGACGTTTAGCTGTTCAGTTTAAGATTTTGTCAGAGTTGAATGAGTTAAGGGAAAAGGAATGTGAATGAGCAGCTGATGCATCCACAGAGTTCACACCTCATTGCACAATTTGTGCTTTTGGAATCAATGTGAAAATTGACAACTTTTTCACACATTATTTCAGTGGGGGAACCTCTCGGGAAGAGCAATCTGGAGATTCCACATAGTATACACGCCGTACATAACCGAGCTATTCACTCATCCACGGAATTGGGATTCAAAGGGCATATTACAATGGTGAGATATATGCCAAAAAGAACAAAGCTGTCATCCTGCTAAGCAAAATTCATGACAATGCCAGTGTGGCCACAAGTGGCAAGAAGAAACCAGATATCATCACACATTACAGTCACACCAAAGGAGGAGTTGATGTCATGGATCAAAGGACTCTAACCCACCCCAGTAAATGACAGGCGTGAAGCTAGCCAGTTGTAAAGTGGAACAATGTTATAGAAGTTTGTTTTTTCTTAAAGTACAAACCTTCTTTCCGCAGGTTTCACCCAGACCACCACACCGGAGTGCCACACAGCGGGTGGTTGTTTTTGAAAGACTTTGTCAATGAAATATTGACATTACAGGACTACAAACCATAATCTCAATAACGTGCAACCGGCGATGGGTCTGAATGGCATTGTTATTTTGAAGGAGATTGTTCCTCCACTGTCCTACCTCCCCCAATCACCCACCCCCTTTCATTTCCCATCCCCAGTCCCCACCCACCAGGACTCTCCAAGAGAAGCACTGATGGAAAGAGATGCTCAGTGTGTCCACACTTAAAGACAAAGTGTGTGGAAGTCGAAATCAAATGTGAAAGTAAAGTTTACAAAGAACGTCGTGTCATATTAATTGTAGCATGCAACAGATAAAACATATAAATTGTAGGTAAATTAGTTTAAGGAACTTCTCAAGTTGTTCCACTCACCATGTAAAATGTAGTTGCAGTTTAACATAAAATACCATTGGATTTCCAAATTTCAGATTTCATCTTGCACATTTGTCACACTTGTTTTCAAAATTTCCTCAAAATCATTAAAAGCAAGAATCATGATATTGAATTGGTTTCTCACATATTTAATTCTAAACCAATGTGAAAACCTACAGGGGTCATTTTGACCTGTACAATATGTCAACGCGAATAAAAGCAACTCTGTGTATAACGGTTAAAGTATGAGCAGGTGTCTGCATCTCAGATATGGAGTTGTAATGAAGCCTGAAATTAAAGGATTTACCCTCAAAACGAGCCTCTCTTCAGACTCTTCATTAAATGTTGTTGTTGCTTTCTGTTTTCTAAACCCTTTTCACTCAGAAAAGAAATTAAAACTTTTTAAAATCAAAATAATTTGATGCGTCAACAAACGAAAGGATGGTGTCTGTGTGTCTGTTTTCATTTCCTTGCGTCGTCACCAAACTTTGTAATCATAATTAACAATATTTTACAATCATGTTAAGCCTTCTAAATTTATTTGGAACTCCTCCATTTATACCATCCGTCCCAATCAACAGTAGGCTTTTCTCAAAGCATTTGTCATGCTGGATGATGTCACGGCATTCTGGTGGGTGACCCTTCCGGTTGCTGCTGCTGCTGTTCACATTCTTGGCCATTGCTCAAGGGCCTTATCCTATAAATCCTATGCCATCCTATCACCTGTCCTTGACAGGGAAATCCATTAATTAATTCTAATTTGAATGCTTTGAAAAATGCACACTTAAATAATAGCAAAGAAATATTTAAATGTTTTGATTTACAATGATGTTTTTTTTTTTGTATACATAGTCGAGGCTCATCGAAGAGCGAGTACACTGAATGGATCTGGATGCAACAGAATAAAATATGATGCAAAACAATCAAAAGAAGAAGGAAAGAGAGAGAGAGAAAGAGAGAGAGAGAAAAAGAGAGAGAGAGAAAGAGAGAGAGAGAGAGAGAGAGAAAGAAAGAGACAGACAGAGAAAGAGAGAAAGAGAGAAAGAGAGAAAGAGAGAAAGAGAGAAAGAGAGAAAGAGAGAAAGAGAGAAAGAGAGAAAGAGAGAAAGAGAGAAAGAGAGAAAGAGAGAAAGAGAGAAAGAGAGAAAGAGAGAAAGAGAGAAAGAGAGAAAGAGAGAAAGAGAGAAAGAGAGAAAGAGAGAAAGAGAGAAAGAGAGAAAGAGAGAAAGAGAGAAAGAGAGAAAGAGAGAAAGAGAGAAAGAGAGAAAGAGAGAAAGAGAGAAAGAGAGAAAGAGAGAAAGAGAGAAAGAGAGAAAGAGAGAAAGAGAGAAAGAGAGAAAGAGAGAAAGAGAGAAAGAGAGAAAGAGAGAAAGAGAGAAAGAGAGAAAGAGAGAAAGAGAGAAAGAGAGAAAGAGAGAAAGAGAGAAAGAGAGAAAGAGAGAAAGAGAGAAAGAGAGAAAGAGAGAAAGAGAGAAAGAGAGAAAGAGAGAAAGAGAGAGAGAGAGAGAGAGAGAGAGAGAGAGAGAGAGAGAGAGAAAGAGAAAGAGAAAGAGAAAGAGAGAGAGAGAGAGAGAGAGAGAGAGAGAGAGAGAGAGAAAAAAAAAAAAAAAAAAAACACTAATAGAACAACAGAGTTGCCAAGATGGAGGCAGACTTGTGCGGAGACAAAATAAGTGTGGGGAGGAATGAGGGGGGGGGGCAGGATATAATGCATGGGGTGGACGAGATGGACACAAGGAAACTGGAAGGGCACTCAGTGGAGCACTTCCCTCCGCCACGTAATGCCTAATCCACGAGAACATATCAGTCCCAATACATTTTTGAAATATCTTGTCATACAGTACCATATCGTTTTTTATGCCTGGTGTTGGCTTCATGGTTAGGGTGGCAAGCTTGGGATCCTGGGGTCCTGAGTTTAAAATATCATTCTACCGTTTAATTAATACCAGGTGGGGTTGAATCAGCTTGTCATCCTTCCGAGGTCGACAAAATGAGTACCAGCTTGCTGGGATGATTGAGCCATTCGTGTATCCTACATCGGAGTGGCGACCCGTTCAGGATTGTGCCCAATTGCCCAGGAGACTGCTTCGGCAGCACCAACGCTGTGTGTAGAGTATGGTTCCAATGGATGGATGGATAGAAGTTGATTCCACAGGTTCAGAAAAAAAAAGAGAGAAACAAATGAGTGGAGGTGAGCAGTGATCGCGGATCGAGATATTTTCACCAGAAGGGGGTTGATGATGGATCGTGTGAGCCCGCAGGAACCTGGGGAAGACAAAGCACAGAAACAGCAGAGGGTGCGAGACCAGAAAGGATGTAGTAGAAGACAGAGAGACCATCGACCTGTCTGGTGATGGTAAAGTGATATGTCCGTAGACTCGGCTTCATCATGGGAGATTCCAATAATGTTGAAGGTTTTTTTTTTCCACAGCATCAAGCTGAGCAAGAAGCAGTATCCATGAAGCTACGGATGAAGGTCTCGCAGGTGGATCGGAGTTCAGGTGTGCCAAGGAAGGACTTGGTATGATGAAGGATGCCCAGTCGGCAGCTGGCTTTGATGGCCAACTTTGAATTGTGGTTTGCCCAAGAAAGATCATGGCTGATAGTGAGACCCAGGAGTTTGAATGACGAAACTTCCTCAAGAGGATTGTTAAGAAAGTAACTGGTGGGGTTTGCCAGATGGTTTTTTTCAGAGAGAGATAGTGAGAGTGTGAGATTTGTTAGGATTGAAAGACATATTCCAAGTGTTTGACCAGTTTATGATTTTGTCAAGGTCTGAGAGAGAAGAGACTGAAGCCTTCCTCTCTGAAGGATGAGGGACTTTACGGGGGAGGGAGTAGTCATCAGCAAATACATAAAGAAGATTTTTCAGACAGAGAGATCATTTATGAAGATCAGGAATACGACTGAGCCCAGAGCAGTGCCTTGACAGAGAAAGGAGATGAAAGGATTCCGTTGAAGACATGTTGGCGACGAAAGTAGAGGAAGTCAGTAAGCCATGTGTGGAGTTGGCCTTGGATGCCATAGGCAGAGAGTTTGGAGGGCTAGGTGGGATGCCAGACTGTATCAGAAGCACAATATGTGTCGAGAAAGACAGCCCTAATCTCATGTCTGACATCAAGGGCCTCCATCAAATGTTGGGCGAGTCGAAGCAACATGTTCCAGGTGGAGTGACCTGGTCTGAAACCAAATTGGTGATCTGAGATGAGGTTGTTGGAGAAAAGGAAGGATTTCATATCAACTGTGATGATGGATTCTATGACCTTGCTGATGATTGGAAGTAAGCTGATAGGTTTGTAGTTAAGGGGATTTGTTTTTATACCGTTTCATTAATGCAGCCCAGGTGTAAGAACTGGTATTTATTTGACTATTGATCTGGGTACTGTTTATTACTGGGATTGGAGCATGTACAGTATATATCGTGAATTAAGGTATTGGTTACATCATGCGTTCTACACACATCCAGGATACAAGGATGGCCCCATCATGCGCGGTACATTAAACGATAATGATTACAGGGGCTCATCGGCTTGGCTGTTGTTGCTCTCAGTATCGCAGTGAGTGGGACATTTGGAACTATTGGAGCTGTGGCACACCCCTGAGGTATTGAACAGGACGTCTGGGACTGTGCCGCAACTCTGCATAGTTCGTGACATACACACAACAAGGGGCGTTCATTTCCATACCAACACAATGAGGGGCACACACACACACACCGAGAGAATGACAGGTGTGGGAGGAGAGTGCTGCATTTTATGAGAAGGGGGAGAGTGAGGAGGGGACAGAGTGAGAGAAAATGGTGGGGGAGAGGAGGAAAAAAAAAAGGACAGGTGAGGGGTGGAGGTGGGGTTAGCAAAGAGAATGATATGTTATGCTTAATGACAGAAAAAAAAAAAACTTTTAAAAAACTGTCAGAACAGCTGCACACACAACAACACAACAGAGTTTGTAAATTAATCCGCTGGCACATCTGCAAAAACTTTGGTATTCCATTTCCAGAAAATTTGTGGGAAAATTAACCAAAAGAAATCATAGGAGACATTGAAATTCCGCTCACGTACGACTTAATGATCCCATCGGGCATGAACATCGAAAACAAAGCATTGCGACCACACATCATACTTCGGTGCAAAAAAAAAAAAGAGAAGAAGACATTGCTAATTGAGGTGTTAATGCCAGTGATTTTGGACTAAACAATGCAGAAATCAAGAAAATGACCAAATACCAAGACTTCAAGCATGAAGTGAAACGATCCTGGAAGCTGAAGAATGCCAAAGTTGGACCAGTGATGACAAAGAACCTCATGGGAATGAAGAAGAAGAACCTCACAGAGATATTAAAAACCATCCCAGGAATATCACTACAAACGAACTACAGTTGGAAGCTGCCTGGTGCTGAGTGACGATCCTGAAGAGAGCCCTCGGTACAAAACTTTGAGAACAGAAAACTTCACAGCTTGCTCCATGAATCCTTGACCCCCTTACCGAAATGAAGGTGGATACTTTGAGCCCACCCTGGGAGGACTCCATTCCACATTCTGAAACTCATATATGTAGATACAAATCAAACACACACACACACACACACACACACACACACACACACACACACACACACACACACACACACACACACACACACACACACACACACACACACACACACACACACTCAGCCTTTTATTAGTACAAGATGTCTCGTTTGGTGGAGGTCTGTACTTTTGGCAAAGCATTAGAGAGGTTACAACACGTGGAGAAACACTTCAAGGTGAGAATGAATGCAGGACAGATCACCATTCGTTGACTAAGTGTTTGACTGAAGGTAATTTGGACAGAAGTTAGTAATTTGGTCAGGGGGCCGGTGATAACTCACAGACTCGTTGCAAAGGACGCCGTGGGATCTTTAACCTCCACCAACTAATGCCGGTAGATGGGACACTCCGTTTACTTGAAGGACGGCACACTTTGTGATGCGTCTGTCTGCGAAGGACCAGTCCGACAGTTTATAGTCAGGTCGGTAATCAAACCCATGCTCGACAGCACAAGGTTAAGTGCACTCCCTCATCGGTGCCATCACGTCTCTGACTTCAATACACAAGTAAACATGATTAGTAAAGAAATATATTTTTTCGAATCAAAAAGATCTACTTATTTATTGAAAATCACTTCTTTTGAACTCACCTTTGTAACGTCGTCTTATTTTTTTCACTTTTATAATCGGCCACACACTTATCAATCACCCTTGTATCAATCATGATGCTTTATTCGTGGACGGCTATTGTTCCGTGGGCAATACAGTGGAGATATATTGAATCACCGTGGCGTTGATGTTCATCAACGAGCTGAAATCGTTGGTAAAAACAAACAAACAATCTAATGGCCAAACACATGACTATGGAGAGAGTTTTAACAACATGTGGAACATTGAAATTGGAGTTTCCTTAATGCACCGTTTCCACTTCCCCCTCCCCAACATAAAATACAAGTATTATGTCCCCACGTGTAATTGTTCACGTCTTGTCTGTGATGTACCTCTTCCTCCCAGGATTTGGGGAAGGGAAAGGCAGAATCCACAGTATATACTAGGAGTGGCGACAACTTGTAACCCGACGCCATTTTGTTTCCATCGAGCGCGGCACATCGAACCTGCACCCATTTCGCATGAAGCGTAATGTGTCCGTTATTAATCAAACTCCTTCTCTGAATCCAAAAGGGAGATTATACATTTCCTTAATGCTTTATTTTCGTTCTTTCGTCGCTTCAGAATAAGCATATAATTATCAGACAGGATTGATTTAACCTTAAAACAGTTTAATAATGAAGTGCAATGCGTGACCACAAGTAAAGCTTCACACTGATGAGTGCCTATTTGGAGGTGTACAGAGTGCGCGAGTAGAAGAAGCAATCAGGTAGTGACGGAATGCAGAAATTTGAAAGAGTAGAAGGAGAAAAATGAAAGACAGAAATGGAGGAACATCACCCACACGATATGTGCACATCATCAAGAGAGTAGAGAATTAAAAATATATAATAATTGTGAATGAACAAAAAACAAAAAGAGAGAAAGGATTTTAGAAGATTGATCGATTGATTTCTGCTTGGCAAGGGTGATGCTGGGTGGTTTGCCATCCTTGTTAAGATTATTTCTCATCTAGCAGTGATGTTAGAGCAGGAATTTGTAATTTCGCGAGGATACCGGTGATAACTCGCCTCTCTTGGCGAAGGCACCATGGGATATATTTAACATCCAACAATTAATGATAGCAGATGGGACACCATGCTTAACCTCCATCAGAGGTACGGAACACACATTGATGAAACACCCGGCCTGTGATACACCGCCAAGACAGTTTATCGCTGGGTCGGTATCCAAACCCAGAGTGAACAGCTTTGAGGAGAGTGTGTGTACTTCTCGGAGTTGAGGGCATCATGCCAACACCTTGAGAAGATATGGACAGAGAAAAATTCTCTTTACAAACAGGAAAGAAGAAATTTACAAAGAATAAAGAAGGAACAAAAGAGGGATGCATGAAAATAGAGGATGAGGAGATTGGTACCATACTCGGTGCAGAGCGTTGGTGCTGCTTATGCAGTCTCCATGGCTATTGGGCACAATCCTGGACGGGTCGCCTACATGTATATGCACGTAATCCTACACATGTGCTGTTAACATGTATGAGCACGTAATCCTACACATGTGCTGAAAACATGCATGTGCACGTAATCCGACACAGGTGCTGAAAACATGTATGTGCACGTAATCCTACACTTGTGCTGAAAACATGCATGTGCATGTAATCCAACACAGGTGCTGAAAACATGTATGTGCACGTAATCCTACACATGTGCTGAAAACATGTATGTGCACGTAATCCGACACATGTGCTGAAAAGATACATGTGGACGTAATCCTACACATGTGCTGAAAACGTGCATGTGCACGTAATACTAAACATGTGCTGTTAGCATGTATGTGCACATAACCTTACACATGTGCTGTTAACATGTATGTGCACGTAATCCTACACATGTGCTGAAAACATGTATGTGCACGTAATCCTACACAGGTGCTGAAAACATGCATGTGTAGGTAATCCTTCACATGTGCTGAAAACATAAATCTGCACGTAATCCGACACAGGTGCTGAAAACATGAATGTGCACATAATCCTACACATGTGCTGAAAAGATACATGTGGAGGTAATCCTACACATGTGCTGTTAACATGTATGTGCACGTAATTCTACACATGTGCTGAAAACATGTATGTGCACGTAAGCATTCACATGTACTGAAAACATGCATGTGTACGTAATCCTTCACGTGCTGAAAACATGCATTTGGACGTAATCCTTCACGTGCTGAAAACATGCATGCACACATAATCCTTCATATGTGCTGAAAACATGTATGTGCACATAATCCTACACACGTACTGAACACATGTATATGCACGTAATCCTACGCATGTGCTGTTAACATGTATGTGCACGTAATCCTACACATGTGCTGAAAACATGCATGTACATGTAATCCGACATGTGCTGAAAAAATGCATGTGCACGTAATCCTACACATGTGCTGAAAACATGTATGTGCACGTAATCTGACACATGTGCACGTAATCCTACACATGTGCTGAAAAGATACATGTGGACGGAATCCTACACATGTACTGAAAACATGTATGTGCACGTAATCCAACACATGTGCTGAAAACATGCATGTACATGTAATCTGACACAGGTGCTGAAAACATGCATGCACATGTAATCCGACACATGTGCTGAAAACATGTATATGCACTAATCCTACACATGTGCTGAAAACATGTATGTGCATGTAATCCAACACATGTGCTGAAAACATGCATGTACATGTAATCCGACACGTGCTGAAAACATGCATGTGTACGTAATCTTACACATGTGCTGAAACCATGCATGTGCATGTAATCCGAAAGGTGCTGAAAACATACATGTGGACGTAATCCTACACATGTGCTGAAAACATGTATGTGCACGTAATCCAACACATGTGCTGAAAACATGCATGTACATGTAATCCGACACATGTGCTGAAAACATGTATATGCACTAATCCTACACATGTGCTGAAAACATGTATGTGCATGTAATCCAACACATGTGCTGAAAACATGCATGTTCATGTAATCCGACACATGTGCTGAAAACATGCATGTACATGTAATCAGACACGTGCTGAAAACATGTATGTGCACGTAATCCTACACATGTGCTGAAAACATGTGCACGTAATCCTACACATGTGCTGAAAACATGTATGTGCACGTAATCCTACACATGTGCTGAAAACATGTATGTGCACGTAATCCTACACATGTGCTGAAAACATGTATGTGCACGTAATCCTACACATGTGCTGAAAACATGTATGTGCACGTAATCCGACACATGTGCTGAAAACATGTGCACGTAATCCTACACATGTGCTGAAAACATGTATGTGCACGTAATCCTACACATGTGCTGAAAACATGTATGCACATAATCCGACATGTGCTAAAAACATGTATGTGCACGTAATCCGACATGTGCTGGAAACATGTGCACGTAATCCTACACATGTGCTGAAAACATGTATGTGCACGTAATCCTACACATGTGCTGAAAACATGTGCACGTAATCCTACACATGTGCTGAAAACATGAATGTGCACGTAATCCTACACATGTGCTGAAAACATGCATGCGTAGGTAATCCTTCACATGTGCTGAAAACATAAATGTGCACGTAATCCGACACAGGTGCTGAAAACATGTATGTGCACATAATCCTACACATGTGCTGAAAAGATACATGTGGAGGTAATCCTACACATGTGCTGTTAACATGTATGTGCACGTAATTCTACACATGTGCTGAAAACATGTATGTGCACGTAAGCATTCACATGTACTGAAAACATGCATGTGTACGTAATCCTTCACGTGCTGAAAACATGCATTTGGACGTAATCCTTCACGTGCTGAAAACATGCATGCACACATAATCCTTCATATGTGCTGAAAACATGTATGTGCACATAATCCTACACACGTGCTGAACACATGTATATGCACGTAATCCTACGCATGTGCTGTTAACATGTATGTGCACGTAATCCTACACATGTGATGAAAACATGCATGTACATGTAATCCGACATGTGCTGAAAAAATGCATGTGCACGTAATCCTACACATGTGCTGAAAACATGTATGTGCACGTAATCTGACACATGTGCACGTAATCCTACACATGTGCTGAAAAGATACATGTGGACGGAATCCTACACATGTACTGAAAACATGTATGTGCACGTAATCCAACACATGTGCTGAAAACATGCATGCACATGTAATCCGACACATGTGCTGAAAACATGTATGTGCATGTAATCCAACACATGTGCTGAAAACATGCATGTACATGTAATCCGACACGTGCTGAAAACATGCATGTGTACGTAATCTTACACATGTGCTGAAACCATGCATGTGCATGTAATCCGAAAGGTGCTGAAAACATACATGTGGACGTAATCCTACACATGTGCTGAAAACATGTATGTGCACGTAATCCAACACATGTGCTGAAAACATGTATATGCACTAATCCTACACATGTGCTGAAAACATGTATGTGCATGTAATCCAACACATGTGCTGAAAACATGCATGTACATGTAATCCGACACATGTGCTGAAAACATGTGCACGTAATCCTACACACGTGCTGAAAACATGTATGTGCACGTAATCCTACACATGTGCTGAAAACATGTGCACGTAATCCTACACATGTGCTGAAAACATGTATGTGCACGTAATCCTACACATATGCTGAAAACATGTATGTGCACGTAATCCTACACATGTGCTGAAAACATGTATGTGCACGTAATCCGACACATGTGCTGAAAACATGTGCACGTAATCCTACACATGTGCTGAAAACATGTATGTGCACGTAATCCTACACATGTGCTGAAAACATGTATGCACATAATCCGACATGTGCTAAAAACATGTATGTGCACGTAATCCGACATGTGCTGGAAACATGTGCACGTAATCCTACACATGTGCTGAAAACATGTATGTGCACGTAATCCTACACATGTGCTGAAAACATGTGCACGTAATCCTACACATGTGCTGAAAACATGTATGTGCACGTAATCCGACACATGTGCTGAAAACATGTGCACGTAATCCTACACATGTGCTGAAAACATGTATGTGCACGTAATCCTACACATGTGCTGAAAACATGTATGCACATAATCCGACATGTGCTGAAACCATGCATGTGCACGTAATCCTACACATGTGCTGAAAAGATACATGTGGACGGAATCCTACACATGTACTGAAAACATGTATGTGCACGTAATCCAACACATGTGCTGAAAACATGCATGTACATGTAATCCGACACATGTGCTGAAAACATGCATGTGTACGTAATCCTACACATGTGCTGAAAACATGTATGTGCACGTAATCCAACGCATGTGCTGAAAACATGCATGTACATGTAATCAGACATGTGCTGAAAACATGTATATGCACGTAATCCTACACATGTGCTGAAAACATGTATGTGCACGTAATCCTACACATGTGCTGAAAACATGTATGTGCACGTAATCCTACACATGTGCTGAAAACATGTATGTGCACGTAATCCTACACATGTGCTGAAAACATGTATGTGCACGTAATCCTACACATGTGCTGAAAACATGTATGCACATAATCCGACATGTGCTGAAACCATGCATGTGCACGTAATCCTACACATGTGCTGAAAAGATACATGTGGACGGAATCCTACACATGTACTGAAAACATGTATGTGCACGTAATCCAACACATGTGCTGAAAACATGCATGTACATGTAATCCGACACATGTGCTGAAAACATGCATGTGTACGTAATCCTACACATGTGCTGAAAACATGTATGTGCACGTAATCCAACGCATGTGCTGAAAACATGCATGTACATGTAATCCGACATGTGCTGAAAACATGTATATGCACGTAATCCTACACATGTGCTGAAAACATGTATGTGCACGTAATCCTACACATGTGCTGAAAACATGTATGTGCATGTAATCCTACAGATGTGATGAAAACATGTATGTGCACGTAATCCTTCACATCTGCTGAAAACATTCATTTGGATGTAATCCTTCACATGTGCTGAAAACAGGTATATGTAAGTAATCCTTCACATGTGCTGAAAACATGTATGTGTACGTAATCCTACGCATGTGCTGAAAACAGGTATATGTACGTAATCCTTCACATGTACTGAAAACATGTATGAGTACGTAATCCTACACATGTGCTGAAAACAGGTATATGTACGTAATCCTTCACATGTGCTGAAAACATGTATGTGTACATAATCCTAAACATGCGCTGAAAACAGGTATATGTACGCAATCATTCACTTTTCCTGAAATCATGTATGTGTACGTAGTCCTTCACATGTGCTGAAAACATGTATGTGTACGTAATCCTTCACATGTGCTGAAAACATGTATATGCACGTAATCCTTCACATGTGCTGAAAACATGTATGTGTACGTAATCCTACACATGTGCTGAAAACATGTATATGCACATAATCCTTCACATGTGCTGAAAACTTGTATGTGTACGTAATCCAACACATGTGCTGAAAACATAAGCATGTGCACATCATCCTTCATTAACGTTAATACCCATTAAATGCCTCATTAACCACGTCATGGACCATGGCATGTTGTTTACTAATGTTAACCGCAACACAGACTAATTCAAATAAATATACGAGAAAGAGCAATCAGAGATTACAGACCCTCACTAGAACTTGTTTTGTGTGGTGTTTGTGTGGTGTTTTTGTACTGGTGTGTTGCATAATTAAGAATAGACATAACTGGAACTGCCACTTTATAACTGCTGGCAGTGATGACCGGGTACCAAGATGTCCCGATTTGATGCAACCCCTCTTTGATTGGACACCTGACCCTGACCCATGACCTTTTAAAAAAAATATTATTCATTAAAATTTCGAATGGAGTTAAAAATAGATTCAATTCAGATCTAATGGAAGACCAAATAGGTGCAGTCCGACATTGGAGTCATCAGAAAGAACCTGAACAAGCAAAAGCAGAGATGAAATAATCAGGAGGAACCTGGATAGGATTCACATTTTAGCTGCTACTCCTCGACCCTCAAACCGATCCAGGCACAGCCAAGTGAGC
This sequence comes from Eptatretus burgeri, assembly GCF_056783735.1. NCBI lineage: Eukaryota > Metazoa > Chordata > Myxini > Myxiniformes > Myxinidae > Eptatretus > Eptatretus burgeri. The sequence goes on from NC_140967.1 coordinate 19,795,990, forward strand.
CTTTTTCAATAAATAAATAAATAAAATTAAAAAAACATCAAAAAATTAAACAATTCTGGTGAGCAGACAATGTGTCTGACGAAGTTGAAATTCAAAACGTATTGTTGCGGTATTCGCGCCCGCCGGCGTGCTGACGGCCACGTAACTCGAATCGCGGTACGTCACCCACCGGACGGACAATCCAGTCGTGACACTCTCGGACTAACGCCGGGAACCAGTCACGGGTGGACCTTTCGGTCTCACCGCAATCGAGCCAGTCAGCCCCCGCGTGGGATAGGGTTGCTCGCCAAATTCGACCTACCTAAGTACCCACGCGGAGGGTAGACCGGGCGATCGCACCTCGCCGCAGGTCGACTTCGGACACGGGCCACTTAAGCGACCCGTTCCGTACTATCGGGATAACCGAGCGGTGTTATCGTCGACCTCGACGGTTCGATTAATTATCGGGCGTATTCAGCCCACTACCAACCCTTTACGTGAAGCAAGATGAGGATTCAATGAAGGAAATGACGAAGCGAAGCGGGGAAACAGTTCAACACAAAGCACATTTATTCGCGACGAACGGAAAGCACACATATTCAATTCCACCAAAAGCACACAGAAAAGAAAAACACAATGCAATTTACACAAAAAGCAAATGCGACAATGCAGATCTAATACCGATTACACGAGCACACGGCAACACTTATACAATTTTACTTCACAGACGGCGCCGACAACACATACCCAAAACCAAGGAAAGAATACCCTCAAGGATGAGGCGGGCCTGAGGCCGAGACCGGGTCGGGCCTACCCGTCTGGTGATGAGACGCGGAGCGGCGATGGTGCCTCAACTCCGCGGGCCTCGCGGGCAGTGTCTGGTAGGGGGTGGGAAAGGGGCCCCCTTGGTCACACTATCACAGCGCGGGGGGAAACAGGAGGGGGTTGCTGATGCTCGGGGTATAGAGGATTTTTATTGCCCCGCGACGAGCGTCTCCACCTCGGCCAGGTCGCGCTGTCGGCCTCCCTGGGGTGCAGCTCCCTGCACGACGCGAGCACCCCCTCGTCTGCCCTCGCCGCCTCTCCACAGCTCCGTCCCCTCCGCTCCGACTCCAACGCACATGACGACCAGCTCCTTCTTGCCAACTCCACCGCCCGCGAAGTCTTAACTCTTGTTCCCTCTCGACTCTACTACTCACTGGACTGACGAACACGGTCGCTTATATCAGCCCCGTGGCTTCGCCCTCTCATCTTTGACCCCCTCCCTTCGACCTTTCACCTCGCTCCCCATTGGCCTGAGAAAAAGTGGGCGTGAATGCTTTTTGATCCATAAATTTGCATATATCGATCGCCCTCCAACGCCCTGGGGGCGGGGCCAATTCGCCCCTCGCTCACCGATTGGACGGCAAAAAGTGGGCGTGTGTCGTTTTTGAAGCACAAAATCCGTGATTTTGTGCACGCTGTTCGGCGCGCGCCCTGCACGAGTCAAACACCGGTACCCACAAGCGGCGCAAGAACGGTGGCGATGCGACGGTTGCGAGGTGTGACGTGAAGGTCGTGGCGGTTGTGGTGAAGCGGCGTTGTGGTTGGTGGTTGATGTTGTGACTGGTGGTGGTAACAATGGCGGTTGGTCCAAAATAAAGATAGCAAAAGAAAAACGGCTATCCTGAAGAGTCGCAGCACGCATAAATGACATGTATTCCCACTAGACAACGGGTTTGGGCCTAACTACACATGTACTTACCGAGATATCTCACCTAAGGGACCTGAATGGTGGTTTGCGAATTTGGTAACCACAACACTACCCCCTCCCCTTTTTACAGACTCGTCCCGAGTCGTCAAATTTTCGTGTGCCATCATGTGTAGTTTTCCCCTAGTACATTTTACCTACGGATCCCTGAGTGCGACATTCATGGTATTCGTGTCCCCAAAATAAATAACCTGAGGGCTGCGTAACGACCTAAACAAACTCACTCACACGGACGACTTAAATAAAATTGCCGGCGCTAGACAGACATGCCGGGGGCGCACTCATATTTACAGTACATCTTACCTTAACTTACAAATTTTACACTAAACCATGGCCCAGGATCATTGAACTCTGCAAAAAGAAAGCAGTAAGCAGGGAGCCAGGCTGCTCGCATGCAGTCTCTGGCTCAAAACAATGCAGGTGACAGGGAACGTGGCTGGCTGCTCACACGCAGTCCAAGGCCTTCCTTTTTGAACTGAACGCAGTGAACCACAACGGTGCATGGGCTGCACAAACGCAGTCTCCGTGCCAGCTCAAGTGGCACACGCAATGAACCACAACGAATGGATGGATGAAAACAAACACGGTGCACGGGCCGCCACTGCAGGCCCGTGTTGTAGCTGCCAACAGGGCAGTTCTCGCAGCTTGCAAACTGTTGCCTTGCGGATCCTGGCGCACATGGAAATGAACAGGGGGGGGCAAAGCAAAAATTGAACGGGGCTGGTGAACAGGGGCAGTGGGCATGGCATGGCAAAGGCAGCAGGCAAACACAGCCCGCAGAAGAAGGCCGTTGCAGGCAAACACAGCCGGCAGATGAACTGGCCGGCACAGGCCTTGAAGCACAGCAGCTGCAGCTGATCCGGCCGGCACAGGCCTTGCAGCAACACAACAGCTGCCGATGAAGTGGGCCGGCACAGGCCTTGAAGAAAAACAGCCAGCCGGCAGATGAAGTGGGCCGGCCTCCGCCTTGAAGCAAAACACGGCCAGCCGATGAAGTTGGCCAGCCTTTGCCGTTCAGTGGAGGTTGGTGGAGGGAGTGTGGTGGTGCTGGCCACTTGGAAGGTGGGCTCGGACCTACCTACCTGTCTCCCTCCCAACCTATCGCCTTTGCCTGTCACTGTACATACCCACTCCCTTAATTTGTCAAACCCCAATTTAGCCCCAACTTATTTTTTTGTTGTTTTTATTTTTACTTCCCCACTATAAATCGTCCCCTAACCCCCTTTATCGTCCTTGTTCGGCTAACCTATCCTGTCACCTAGCCTACTCCCAACCCCTACGTTCCCTTCCCGGAGGGGAACAAGGGAGAGCTAGCGTCCTGTGTCAAGGCCCAACGAAGCCTCAGAATGGCCTCCCCAGAGTTCAGCGATCTTAACACCAAGTGGGTCCAGCGGCCCACAACGACAGCGAGGGGATGGATGGTGCGGAGGGGTACACTTCCTAATCTACCCTATCCATTTAACTGTTAAACTACCCCGGGGCTTTCAACAAGCGCTTCTCACTTAAACTATTGGTTCTAACAACCCAGATTCCCGTCGCCTGTGTTGGTGTCCTCACAATTTCAGGCCTCGCCCCCCAATTTTCGCTCCGTGCCCTCACACGGTCTCCTGGCTGGGACACGTGGCTCCCTTTGGCAGGCACGACCCTCTGCCGAATCTCCCGCTATGGCACCCCCGGGCACTACACTGCCTCCGAGCCTACCAGCTCCCTAACACCGGGGAGTGCCCCCCATGGCACCTCCCCCGAAACGCACACGTGGCAGGCCGGCCTCCCGGGCCCCTTTCCGAGGGTCACCCGTGCCCACAACACTGCCCACGCGGCTAATGGCGCCCCGGGCCCCCGCACCAAGCAGGCGCACCCGTGCCCACTACGCTATCCCGGCCCCCCATGGGCCCTTGGCCTACCACGGCCGACTAGCCTGGTGCCCGGGGTACCCACTCAGCGATACTCACCTTTCGCAGCCACGCTCCCAAGCCCGTCAACAGGGCTCCTGCACCCCTCCAAATGGGTTTCGAGCCTACATTCCCACCAACAACAAAACGACCTCCATTTTTCAATTTGACTAACCCCCTAACTCACTTTATACTGACCCCGGGGTCCCTTGGGTGGGAGTCACTCCTCCCCCCAATCACTCATCGCACCATGCATTCCCCATTCACTCCACACACACAGACCCGCTGGCCTCACTCACTCACCATGTACTCACCTCACAACTCTCCAACTCTTCAACACACACCGCTGAACTCTGCCATCCTCCTAACTACATCCCCTAACTCACTCGTGCTCCCACGTCATCCCTTAAACTACAGCACGTTCCTTTTAACCTACGTAGCTAAGCTACGTCCCCTCTACACATTCACAGGTCTGTCACTGTCTCCTAATCTCTTTAATCAATTTCCCAACCTAAATCTGGCTACAATCCCTCTAACTAATCCATTCCACGGACTCCATGAGGACTTACCCCTGCCCCATGAAGTCGGTCTAACTAAGCTAACCCTTCCCCCTAACTAGTTTCCATCCTGTGCCCCGGATAAGGGGGTCTTTCACCCCTTGCCCAGGAATCCTGTGCACCCGAAAGTGAGGCTTGTTTTTTTTTTTTTTTTTCCCATGCGCAGCACCTGCGCGGCAACTCAGAGCTCGCGCACTTTGCACCTGCCCGTGACGTCACGCAGCTGCACGTGTTCCTCGTCCCTCCTTGGACGGCACCATCCGGCAGAGATACCCCTCCTGCCGGATTCCAACCCCACGTGCAGCCATGGCGTCACCGTGCGCATAAAAAAAAAAACACAAGCCCCACGTCTCGAGGGGTTCCCCACGCGAACACATGTGCTTTGCCCGTTGGAGCTTAACACACACGATCGCGTGGAGAACCCGTCCGGTCCAAATCCGTTTACCTGCCTAAAATTTGTCCGTCCGCGGGATCGGCAAATCCACCGCGTGCGTTTCCGGACCAGGACTTCACTCTCGCAAGCGAGCACGTGGCGGTCTCGTGCGTTGCACAGCACGGACCGCGTGCTCACTGCTGGGTGAACCCGGCACGGTCCCCGAAACAACTACAGCCGCTACCCGGCTTTCTTTCTTCTCATGTCGCCTTCGTGGCCATTCGACCCACGCACACCTGCGTGTTACGACGCACACAGTCCACACCATTAAACTCACACCGGGAGACGTGGCTGCGTGCTCCCGCATGCCAACCGACATCTCCCTCTCATACCGCTCTCTCACACACACGGTCTCCCTTGTACACGGCCGTTCACTCACGCGTGCGGGGGCACTCACCCGCGGTGCCTCACTCGCACTCCGTGCCTCATCCACACACGCGGGGGCACTCAACCGCGGTGCCTCATCCACACTCCGTGCCTCACTCACACACGCGGGGGCACTCACCCGCGGTGCCTCATCCACACCCGGCGTGCTGGGAAGCACGTACTCCGGCACCATCGCCACCACACCACTCACACACGGGGACGCACTCACGCCTTGCACCACACACACAGGGACAACCACACTGGGGATTCGTGTCCCCACAAGGGTCTCCGGGGCCTCTATACCCCCCAAGCTCTCCAAGCACCCGTTCGCAGCACTCCTCCCCTCAACCTCGCAAAGCACGACCGAACTCACCTGGTCGTGACTCGCCTCAAGGGGGCATACTCCCTCCCCTCGTTCCTGGAGGAGGCCATCCAGGTGCTCGCACTGGGTCTCTACCCGCTCCGCGAGCTCACCCCCATGATCCTCCACTACCTCCGTGTGTGTGTGCGTCACTAACCTTGTCCAATTCACCCTCTATCTCCCGTGTCTCTATACATTTATAAGTTTCTGTCGTCGTCACCTCGTGTCTCGTCTCACACGTTTTGGTCTCCCCATTTAATTTTTCCCTTTTGGTCACCGTCGATTCCTCTGTCACGACCCGCGCCCAACACGCCCCCCGAATTATTTTTTTACCCGCCTCCACCGCGGGCCTGCCAGCCGTTGCACCCCCTTCCAGCTCGTTTGCTTCCACACGTGGAGTCGCCATTCCCAGCTCCCTGGTCACGGCCTTCATGCCCGCCTGCAGGCTTCGGCCCATGTTCTGCGTCTCACCCCGCAGCTTTTTCATTTCTTCCCTCATGTTTGCTTCCATTCCGTTTATTTGCTTGTTCATTTCGTTTTTCATTTCATTTGTGTTTGTATCCATCTTTTCGTTCATGCCTTTCATTTCGTTTTTCATTTCATTTCATTTGTATTTGTATCCATCTTTTCTGTCATTGCCGCCAGCATGGCGCATAACTGGGCCATGTCGGATGCACTCAGCTGAGCCGTTTTGGCAAGGGTTGGGGAAGGGTTTTGGTGGAGAGGGAGGGGGAGGTGTCATACACCGCGGCTGCTGCCGCACCTATTTCGGGCTCTGGGTTCAGTTGGGCGAGTCCATGTTCCTGCACAATCAACATTTCCTGCTCGGGGATTCCATTCTGGACCATGGATTCTACATTACTACACATATACATTTCTAATACCCCCGGCTCCCGCTCGCCTTGAGACGCCATCTTGCTTCTCTTAAAGGGTTAATTTAGCTCGCTCGTAATTTGGAGGGAATCGGGGGTCGCTTCTCTCACCCCTGGACCGATTCCCGTGAATTTAGCCGGAGACAGGAGAGCCCGTTTTCCTGTTCTCCGATACCAGTGCCGCGAGGAGGGCGATGAATTTGTATCCCACTCCTGACACCAGTGTTGCGGTATTCGCGCCCGCCGGCGTGCTGACGGCCACGTAACTCGAATCGCGGCACGTCGCCCACCGGACGGACAATCCAGTCGTGACCCTCTCGGACTAACGCCGGGAACCAGTCACGGGTGGACCTTTCGGTCTCACCGCGATCAAGCCAATCAGCCCCCGCGTGGGATAGGGTTGCTCGCCAAATTCGACCTACCTAAGTACCCACGCGGAGGGTAGACCGGGCGATCGCACCTCGCCGCAGGTCGACTTCGGACACGGGCCACTTAAGCGACCCGTTCCGTACTATCGGGATAACCGAGCGGTGTTATCGTCGACCTCGATGGTTCGATTAATTATCGGGCGTATTCAGCCCACTACCAACCCTTTACGTGAAGCAAGATGAGGATTCAATGAAGGAAATGACGAAGCGAAGCGGGAAACAGTTCAACACAAAGCACATTTATTCGCAACGAACGGAAAGCACACATATTCAATTCCACCAAAAGCACACAGAAAAGAAAAAAAACACAATGCAATTTACACAAAAAGCAAATGCGACAATGCAGATCTAATACCGATTACACGAGCACACGGCAACACTTATACAATTTTACTTCACAGACGGCGCCGACAACACATACCCAAAACCAAGGAAAGAATACCCTCAAGGATGAGGCGGGCCTGAGGCCGAGACCGGGTCGGGCCTACCCGTCTGGTGATGAGACGCGGAGCGGCGATGGTGCCTCAACTCCGCGGGCCTCGCGGGCAGTGTCTGGTAGGGGGTGGGAAAGGGGCCCCCTTGGTCGCACTATCTCAGCGCGGGGGGAAACAGGAGGGGGTTGCTGATGCTCGGGGTATAGAGGATTTTTATTGCCCCGCGACGAGCGTCTCCACCTCGGCCAGGTCGCGCTGTCGGCCTCCCTGGGGTGCATCTCCCTGCACGACGCGAGCACCCCCTCGTCTGCCCTCGCCGCCTCTCCACAGCTCCGTCCCCTCCGCTCCGACTCCAACGCACACGACGACCAGCTCCTTGCCAACTCCACCGCCCGCGAAGTCTTAACTCTTGTTCCCTCTCGACTCTACTACTCACTGGACTGACGAACACGGTCGCTTATATCAGCCCCGTGGCTTCGCCCTCTCATCTTTGACCCCCTCCCTTCGACCTTTCACCTCGCTCCCCATTGGCCCGAGAAAAAGTGGGCGTGAATGCTTTTTGATCCATAAATTTGCATATATCGATCGCCCTCCAACGCCCTGGGGGCGGGGCCAATTCGCCCCTCGCTCACCGATTGGACGGCAAAAAGTGGGCGTGTGTCGTTTTTGAAGCACAAAATCCGTGATTTTGTACACGCTGTTCGGCGCGCGCCCTGCACGAGTCCAACACCGGTACCCACAAGCGGCGCAAGAACGGTGGCGATGCGACGGTTGCGAGGTGTGACGTGAAGGTCATGGCGGTTGTGGTGAAGCGGCGTTGTGGTTGGTGGTTGATGTTGTGACTGGTGGTGGTAACAATGGCGGTTGGTCCAAAATAAAGATAGCAAAAGAAAAACGGCTATCCTGAAGAGTCGCAGCACGCATAAATGACATGTATTCCCACTAGACAACGGGTTTGGGCCTAACTACACATGTACTTACCGAGATATCTCACCTAAGGGACCTGAATGGTGGTTTGCGAATTTGGTAACCACAACAGTATATTCCCCATCACAACTCGACCATAATTGTGAAGTTTCACGTTAATTTATTTAGTAGTTCCAGAGAAAACATTATTTAATATATTTCTTCAATCCAATATGGCTGTCAAACCATGTGACCTGTCAATGAATTATTCCTTCACAAACTTGTACACCCAAGGCTTGGGGAACATTTGTGTGAAGTTCCCCTTCATCTGTCCAGCCGTTCTGGAGAAGATTTTTCTGGGTTTTTGGGAAAACCCAATATGGCTGCCAAAGCATGTACTGATGACATCTATGTGTGAACCTTTTGTTCCTCAATGGATAGGCGGGCATACATGTAAAGTTGCACCTCGATCTGTTCAGCCGCTTCAGAGAAGAATATTTTTGAAGGTTTTTTTTTTTTTTAAAACAATGTGGCTGCCAAATCACGTGACTGATGATGTCATCAAATTTTATTCTGTGGACCATTTTATCCCTAATGACCTTCAAAAGTTTTCATACTGATCAGATGTAGCATTCTACATATGTAATGATGTCATAATGAAGGCACTTATGATGTCAAAAAAATAAAATCACTCATTCCCCGTGAGGAGTACTCGCTCTGTGCCCAGTTTCATTTTTTCCTTGGTGCGGTTTCAGAGATAAAGAGGTCCAAAGTTTTTCCGTTTTTCTGACATGGCTGCCACACCACGTGACATATGACGTCAGAATTATCATCAGAACAATATACATGAGTCGTTGCACCTGTGGTGAAAATTTCATCTCAATCCGACAAGCGGTTGCAGAGAAAAACACAAAAGTTCTGTGCGGACAAACAAACAAACGGACCCAAACGCAATACCCTCTCCTTCTGCGAGGGTAACAAGAAAACTTACTTTACAGACACTCAAGGGACACATTCACTTGCAAGCAGTTTTGCCAGAATGTTCTTGTTACATCATAAATTATCTACAGATGTTTCCATGTCGATGTTCTTGTCAGGTCATAAATTATCTATCGAAGTTTCCATGTGGATTTATGTCTGTTTTCGAGTTATACCCAACTGCCAACGACAATATGATTACATCCATCCATGCATTGGGACCATACTCTGTGCAGAGCGTTGGTGCTGCTTAAGCAGTCTCCTTGGCTATTGGGCACAATCCTGGATATTGGGCACAATCACCACTCCGACACAGGATACCAGCAAGCTGGCACTCATTTTGCCGACCTCAGAAGGATGACAGGCAGAGTCAAACCCACCTGGTATTAATTCAACAGCTGAGTGGGATTTGAAGTCAGGATCCTCGGATCCCAAGCCCACCACCCGAACCATGAAGCCAACACCAGGCATATGTGTTTTCAGCAGCACACAAATGTACACACTCATGGGACTACAACTTACCTGGCACAGAAACGACCCCGAATGCGGTTTCCATCTCAGATGAACAACTTCATTTTACCAAAATGTTTACTTCCAGCATCTGCAGGGAATCTATACATTTCAAAATTATTCTCTGAGCAATTGCTGCATCCAATGGCACAGCGTCCTGTCATTTTAAAAAGAATTAACTCGTATGTGCTCATTCACGGAGTTATCAATGGGTACAAAATGGTGACCAGAAATTTCCAGGACACCCCATGTCGCTCGCTACTCCTCGTACTGTATATAGGGACTCCAGGAAAAGGTGGAAAGTTAGTGGTGGATGTGGCACAGGCATGATGGACCCATTGGCCTCCTTTCAGATTACTTCGCATCTCCTTTTACCATAATATTTTGACCACATCACAAAAGGAAATTCATCACCCTTGCAAGATGGTTGCGTCGTGTTCCCAATGCTTTTTATCTTGTGTGTGTATATATAAATAAGCAGGGGAACAATAACAGTAAAGACAATTCATCAACTTTACCCAGCTTGTTCTACAAGAGGCTTTACCTTTTTATTTGATTCAAAGCAGACCATGGTTAAGACTTTAAAATCATATGTCATTAGCCAATGAAAACAAAGAGGGGGGGGTACTTTTTTTTCTCCCCCTCTTTATATTTTGGTTCATTAGTAAGTATGTGGCTTAAAAAGGCAGTAGACAAATATATAAAGGGTGATTGATCAGTAAAAACGTTTCAGTTGTAAAATATTTTGTGTAATTATATGAATTGCGTAAAAATAACAGAGAATTACTTTTAATGCAAGGCTGCAGATTTACTGATCATTCATCCCCTCCCACCACTGCCCTTTCCCTCCCTGCTCTTTCTGTTTGTAAAAACCGGTCCACGTGCCTGAAACATAATTAAAATAAATAAATAAATCTCAAACAGTAGTGCTTTATAAAGGAACACATCTTCATGTCTAATCTACTACTACTACTACTACTACTACTAATGATTTGCGGCCCCAATTATTCCGCCGTGGGGTTGGCCAGGGAACGTTTTGGACCCAAGTCTTTCCCGAACGGGCTGGCCAGGCCCGACGTTCGACTGAAGACGATTTGGGAAGGAATTATTAATTCATTCAGAATTCTGGCGATAACTCGCCGACAAGATCATGTATAAATGATAATAAGTGGTAAATTTTGTTGAAGGAAATTCCTTTTTGGAATAGAAAACTTGTTTTTGACTTTGGCAGGAACAAAAATTGAAAGCAACAAAAGTGTAGTTAACATAATGTCGGAGGGACGTTCAAAATATTCTCAGAATGAGATACAAGCCACCTCAATTCTAATTAGACCACCTCAATTCTAATTATCTATCCCTTGAAGCACTACAAAATCGATATGATGTCTTTTCTGATTTGTGACATAAATTAAGTAATTTTGCGATTGGTGAAAAGTCGAAATCTCCTCTTCTTCTTTTTCATGCTTAGCTGTGATGTCACACTCAGAAGTGAACCACCATTTTTGTAGTCTGCGGGTTACATTACGGGGAAATTTAACTCAAACGGTGAGTAATTTTCGATTTTCCACAAATATGCCTCGTCGGTGCGTCCTTGTTGGTTGCATCAATACAAATCGAGATGGTTTCATGCTACACGAATGCCTGAAAAGCCCGAAGTTTGCCAGAAATTGGACGAGGTTTGTCCAAAATATCCGCGTGTGGATCAGGTCTCCAAAATGTTCGCTTTTGTGCTCGGAACATTATGTAGAGCGCTGTTATGAAACTACAGAGATGGCTAGATCTTGTGGTTATCTGGCACAATTTACACAGGGTGCCACCCCCATGATTAAGTGGATGAAACAGTAAGGTCATTTCTACTCAGCTACCAGCACATGTTCACAGGTGATTTGAGCAGTGGATCAACAACCTGTGTTGGCCTGCCGGCAACCTATCTCACCTCACTAGATTTGCTGGCTCCCCATTAACTATCACCCGAACAAAACCCACCACCACCCCTCCCCCATAGCAACACTCCCCCCTCCATGCCGACCCCCCAAGCCCCCCCCCCGCACTACTCCCATCTCCACAGGGCCATAACATTGACACGGTACGACACAGCATGGATACGGCATGGACATGACAGTGGGACATCGATACGACATGACACAACACAGACATGGCACAACATCGCATAACGCAGACATGACACAGCACAACCACGGGCACAAATGGCATCCGGGGAAAGTATGAAACAGGACGATCTCATAACACACAGGACACCTGCTCAGCCTATGATGGTGGGACAAAGTATTTTTCGCCCATTTTGTCGGCAGTGTCCGAGTGTGCCTGGGTGGTGTCAGATATCGGGCAATGATGGGTATTTCTGCCGGAGTAATACAACCGATTTATCAATTAATACACAATCACTTATAAACCATCAATTGACCGAGCAAAAAGGAAAACCTACCCATCTGTAGTGAACATGTGACCGGCGTTTTCATCTTCACAGACACCTCCATTGTCGTCATCTTCCTCATCTTCGTCTGAATCGCTCGCCTAAGGCTCGAAAGGATATGGTTCCTCAATTCCCCCGAAAGTGTTTCAATCACTAATTTTGTCTCCAATAGTTTCTTCAAAATCCCACTGATCAGCTTCAACATACTGAGAACCTTCAGAGTTGCTCATGACTGCGGAATCAATATCGGAATCACGGAATCCGTGCTCGAAATACACTTTCTCTATCTAAGCCGCCATTTGGATCAAGGTGGTTTCCAGTGTGACATCACTAGCAAAAATAGAAAATCGACACTTTCGGGCTTTTCTCAGCATTTTGTGATTGGCAAAAAAAATTCAAATTTTTTTTCCTTTCACATTAGACCAAAATTAATGATTTTCCATCGTTTTCAGGAAAAACCAATAAATAAATAAATAAAAATTGTGTTTGGGCTCTCCATGAATGGATTTTGCAAAAGATTGGCAGAGCAGGTGCAATATAACAAAAAGAAGTGCAACATGCTGGAGGTGGGTAATAATAATGAAAATAGAGAATACGTGATGCAAATCGATGGTTCATCATCAAGTGATGAAATTGATCTCAGGCCATGCTCCACTAACCTATGAGGAGCAGCTGAAAGAAACAGGACTTTGTACATTAGAAAGGAGGTGATTATGAAGGGACCTGATAGAGGTGCTTAAAATAACGAAGGCTACAGACAAATTAGGTGTAGAATGGACACTGGCAGGACCAGAGCCCAAAGTTTTAGAGTAAAGAAGAGGAGAGTAAGGCAGGGGTTGGTTTTCATTCAGTCATGAATGCAAAGAATAGCAGAAAGAACAGCATTTTACATGAATGCAAAGTCTCCCTGAAAAGGTAGTGAAAGCAGAAAGAGTCAGTAGTTTTAAAATCGAGTTACATAGTTATTTATAAGTAGTGGGGATGAAGGGATACTTGTATATTGGCAAGATTGTGCAAGCTTGATGGGCTGAATGGCATCTTCCTGAGGACAAGTTTCTTGTAAATCCTTGTAAATATCACATGGCTTCCAAAACCACAAAAATTAAAGAGAAAGTAGCCGAGTCAACAAGATGTGGTGATACACCCCAGCTGAACAGTGGACAATGGAATGTAAGAAAAAGTAATGACAAAGAAAATTAAATTGAAATCAGGACAACAGTGCTGTTTCCTCATTACACTCCACAATGGCATCGCACCACTTATGGCAGACTCATTATGGGCAAGCCTCATATTAACCCATGAGCTTTCATCCCTGCTTGCACTTGCAAGTTTAGGATTGCATTCAAAATGGCGAACAGAAAGCAAGACAAATGTGTGGGTAATTGCAATGATGACAGCATGTCTTCAAAATACAAACAAAACTCCCAGCGACCTTTGAATAAATATGTATAATTTTGAATCTGTGATGTCTTCTGGAAACTTGATCAAGACGTGAAAGCCAATTTTTTTTCCTCAAGCCTTGAAATATTATATATATATATATATATATATATATATATATATATATATATATATATATATATATATATATATATATATATATATATATATATATATATATATATATATACACACACACACAAGCGCGCACACGCACGCACATACACACACACGCGCAGTTCTGATGAGGTTTTACCATGTGAGACATAATCTGCGTCGATGCTCACCATAATAGCCAGGAGGTGCGTCTGATATTTCAACAATGAATGTGGTCATCATTGGTTCGATATGCTGTATTTATCGGTATGCTGTCCTGATGAGAGTAAATAAGCCCAAATTCAGGATGGCATGCCGTTGAAGTCATGAGGACCCACCCCTATGGAGTGGTCCAATTGTATGACCATGCATTCTGGCCTTTTGGGGTTAGGATGTGTGTGTTTGACCATGTGTTTCAGCCTTTGGGCTGAGGGACATGTGTATGCCAATGGGACATCTTGCTGAACTGTGTACTTTGGCCATAGGGTCAAGGTGCACATCCCAAGCTGTTTAAAATTATTGATTCCCCCCCCCCTTTTTTTGTATGAAAAAATGGTGTCTTCAAAAAGAGGCAAATAAGCCTGAAATCTGGATAGGCGGCACCATTTTATGTTGACCATGTAATCATTGTCTGTTTGACAGAGTCGACGGGCCGAGGCCTCCGGGTTGGAGGTGATGCTTTGATGTATGACTATGTCCAATGGAGATCGGGGAAGTGCTCATCACATCACATCACGTTTCGATATATGCGATATCTCCTCCAAATGTGTGTGTGTGTGTGTGTGTGTGTGTGTGTGTGTGTGTGTGTGTGTGTGTGTGTGTGTGTGTGTGTGTGTGTGTGTGTGTGTGTGTGTGTGTGTGTGTGTGTGTGTGTATGTATGTATGTATGTATGTATGTATGTATGTATGTATGTATGTATGTATGTATGTATATATATATATATATATATATATATATATATATATATATATATATATATATATATATTATAGTACACCCTCGCATATCATGAGTTTCGACCAATCGCAGGCAACCAAATATGTTTTGATTTAATTATCACAATCTTTCATTTCAGCGAATCGTGGTTTTTGATCCAAGATGAGTTATTGTTTGCATCGCATGTATGATTACATCTCATTACAAACCTTTTCTTGTTGTTTCTCATGCACTGTTCATTGTAGTAATAAGACTAGCATATGGGAATGAAGCTATGTTTAATAATTAATCCTCATCTATCTATAATTCCAGCAATCTCTATGTGTATGTCTGTCTGTTTGTCTGCGACCGCCATTTCTCGACGACCGCCAGTCCGATCTGATTGAAACTTGGCAGGAATATTGCCGGGGACCCGCGGATGTTCCTTTTCGAGGTTTGATGTCGATCGGACGAGCGGTTCCCAAGTTACGGCCATTTATCTGTCGACCAATGACAAGACACGGTGCTATGACATCATGAATGATGTCACAATTAATGTTGATTTATTTATTTGCATGATTGACGGTCCGATCTGATTGAAACTTGCCAGGAATATTGCTGGGGACCCACTGATGTGCCTTTTCAAGGTTTGATATTAATCGGACAAGCGATTCCCAAGTTACGGCCATTCATCTGTCGACCAATGACAAGACACGGTGCTATGACATCACGAATGACGTCACAATTAACGTTTATTTATTTATTCATTTATTTTGCACGATTGACGGTCCAATCTGATTGAAACTTGCCAGGAATATTGCTGGGGACCCGCGGATGTGCCTTTGAG
The DNA here is from genome assembly GCF_056783735.1 of Eptatretus burgeri. Classification (NCBI taxonomy): domain Eukaryota; kingdom Metazoa; phylum Chordata; class Myxini; order Myxiniformes; family Myxinidae; genus Eptatretus; species Eptatretus burgeri. The sequence continues at coordinate 19,811,189 of NC_140967.1, forward strand.
GTTTGATATTAATCGGACAAGCAGTTCCCAAGTTACGGCCATTTATCTGTCGACCAATATCTGCGAGAGAGGGGATGGGAGAGGGTGGGGATGAGAGTGGGGGCGAGAGAGAGGGGCGAGAGAGGAAGGGCGAGAGAGGAAGGGCGAGACTAGGGGCGAGAGAGGGGGCAAGAGAGGGGGCGAGAGAGGGGGCAGAGAGGGGGCAGAGAGGGGGCAGAGAGGGGGCAGAGAGGGGGCAGAGAGGGGGCAGAGAGGGGGAGAGAGGGGGGAGAGAGGGGGGAGAGAGGGGGCAAGAGAGGGGGCAAGAGAGGGGGCAAGAGAGGGGGCAAGAGAGGGGGCGAGAGAGGGGGGCGAGAGAGGGGGGCGATCAATGAATTGAGAGGGGGGCACCGGATCAATGAATTAACTTTGTGTAATCCTGAGTCAAATATCTGTGCAAGTTTTCCTGCCAGCAAAGCGCAAAAGTCTCATTCTAGTCCTGTGATCCTCTTTTTGAAAGGTGGGAAAAAGCGCTTAATGTTTGGATTGAGGACTAAAGAGAAACAAGGACAAATGTGTCGAAGAGCCGCATCCTGAAGGTTTTGTCTTCACCAGAAGAAGAAGAACAAGAACAAGAAGAACAAGAACAAGAACAACAACGCGGAGCTCTCTTAGAGCCAGCGTTCGCAACGCGATGCGGCTAAAAATAGGTTTGAGTTGACGGTGATACAGGAGAAATCATTGCAGATTTACCAACGATTCCATGAGGCACCTGGGGCTGAGCTAATCCAACAGCCATCGCAAGTTCGACATCCACGTCTTTCTAACCTCCACCCTCCCCCCCCCAAACCCTAACCTTACAGAAGCATCATCATCTCCGAGCAAAGTCTTGTGTTATCAATTTATGGCAGAGCAGAGTATGAATGAGCACATAATGTTTACCCTCACCCACCTCGCTGTTTTGGAATAAATTATAAAAGGTAAAATTGCAGTGTTTTTGTTTATCTACTATACTAAAAAAATAGAATGTTTGTATGTATGTGTGTTTGTTTGTTTGTCCTTTATAGGCGGCCGAACTGTTGGATGGAATGAGATGAAACTTGGCATGAGTGATCCTTGGGACATGAGAACGGACATGGGGGGGGGGGGGGTCAAGTTCAAGGTAAAAGGTCACGGGGTCAAGGGGTCAAGGTCACCGGGTAACTTCAATTTCATCCAATTGAGACGGGACCAACCCATTCGACAGATAATCAAAATTAAATGACAGTTGATTGACGACATTCACTTCCGACTTCCGAGTTATGACGTCATAAATTGACTAAAACGTCAATTTTTCATGTTTGTTTGTGCTTTATAGACGGCCAAACCATTGGATAGAATGAGATGAAACTTGGCATGAGTGATCCTTGGGACATGAGAACGGACATAAGGGGATCAAGGTCAAGGTCATGGTCAAAGGTCACGGGGTCAAGGTCACCAGATAACGTCAATTTCTCAATTTCATCCGATTGAGACGGGACCAACGCCATTCAACAGATAACTGTACCCGCCCATGGGCAGGTACTTTGCTAGTTATATACTGAAATATTTAAAATTCCAATGTTAACATGCACTATATACATTTTAAATGATTATTTCAATTGTGATGCGTTTTTGCTGGCTTCCGTCGATCCTCCTCCATATTTCCTTGAAGTCCAGGAACCTAACCCTCTTTTCCCATTGGCCCTTGGTTTTTAGTATCGCAGCTTTAACTATCGCAGCATTTTCCTCAAAACAAACCCCTACGATATTTGAGAGTTTTATGTATATAATAGTACAGGCCCGTAGGGGCGTGCCCGTAGGTGAGTGCCAGTATGTGCAGCCCTCTCTCGCCCCCTCTCTCTCTCGCCCCCCTCTCTCATCCCCCCCTCTCTCGCCCCACCCTATACCCCCTAGTCTCGCCCTTCCTCTCTCCCCCTCCGCTCTCGCCCCAACTCTCATCCCCCCTCAATCGCAGATATTGGTCGACAGATAAATGGCCGTAACTTGGGAACTACTCGTCCGATTAATATCACACCTCAAAAAGGCACATCCGCGGGTCCTCAGCAATATTCCTGGCAAGTTTCAATCAGATCGGATCATCAATCGTGCAAAAAAAAATAATAATAAATAAATAAATAAATAAATAAACATTAATTGTGACGTCATTCGTGACGTCATAGCACCGTGTCTTGTCATTGGTCGACAGTTAAATGGCCGTAACTTGGGAACCGCTTGTCCGATTAATATCAAACCTTGAAAAGGCACATCAGCGGGTCCCCAGCAATATTCCTGGCAAGTTTCAATCAGATCGGACCGTCAATCGTGCAAATAAAATAAAATAATAAATAAACAAACATTAATTGTGACGTCATTCGTGATGTCATTGGTCGACAGATAAATGGCCGTAACTTGGGAACCGCTTGTCCGATTGATATCAAACCTCGAAAAGGCACATCAGCGGTTCCCCGGCAATATTCGTGGCAAGTTTCAATCCGATCGGACCGGTGATCGTCCGGTTATTAATAATTTTATTCTCCCATTAAACAATATTAATCTCCCATCAATGGATGGAGGTCCTCAATGCCAGACAGGAAATCCGAGCCGTATCCCTGGACATATCACATGCTTTTGACACAGTCTGGCACCCTGCCCTACTCACCAAACTCTCTTCCCATGGTATTCAAGGCCATCTCCACTCATGGCTCGCAGACTTCCTCTCCTGTCGCAGTCAACGTGTGGCCCTAAATGGAGTTCTTCCATCCCCCCTTCCTGTGCAGGCTGGAGTTCCTCAAGGTAGCGTTCTGGGCCTTGTTCTTTTTCTGGTTTTCATCAATGATCTCTCGGACTCTCTGGAAAATCCTCTATTTCTCTTTGCCGACGACTCCACCCTCTGCCGTACCATCTGTCATCCCTCAGACCGGCAAGCAGCAGCTTCTTCACTCACTGCAGATCTGGATAAAATCACAAACTGGTCCAACACGTGGAACATGTCTTTCAATCCAGACAAATCTCACACTCTCACTATGTCTCTTCGAAAGGACCGTTTACAAAACCCCCCCATCCACTTTCTCAACAATCCTCTGGAAGAAGTCTTTTCTTTCAAGCTTCTAGGTCTCACTATCTGCCATGACCTTTCCTGGGAAAGTCACATTTCCAACCTCGCCTCAAAAGCCAGTCGCCGACTGGGAATCCTCCGTCGTGCTAAGTCCTTCCTCGGCCCTCTTGAGCGCCTGACCACTTACAAAGCTTTTGTCCGTAGCCTGATGGAGTACTGCTCTCCCCTCTGGGCTGGTGCTCCTGCCTCCCACCTTTCTCGGCTTCACGCTGTCGAAACCAGGGCATTTAAGATCATCGGCATCTCCCGCAATGAAGCTGAGTCTTTGGGCCTCTCACTCAATCACCGCAGGTTGGTCGGTGGTCTTTCTGTCTTCTACCGACTCCTCTCCAGCCTTGCCCCCCTGCTCTCTCTGCGATTTGTCCCCACCACATTTCCACAGGGCGCTCAAGGTCCACCAAGAACCCCCTTCTGGTAAAACTACCAAAATCACGAATCACTGCTCATCTTCACTCTTTCATTCCTCTTTTTTCCCGCCTTTGGAATAAACTTCCTCACTCTATTCTTTCCCATTCTTCCCTCCAGGCTTTCAAAACAGCTGTTCACCACCACCTCTTATCTTCCCCCATCCAAATCCTCGATCTTTTCTACCCCCGATAATCCACCCAAGCCCACTTCCTTCATTTCTCCTGCTTTCCTTCCTGAAAGTCCCTGAAATGTCCATCTTCTCTTCGCCATGTTCCCCGTCCCATCCCCATCCCTCTCCCTTCCACAGTTCACCTAATGTGTCTGTTCCCCACTGTTTTGTCCCTTCCACTCCCGCCCCTCTTGTCTCATGCCTCCTTGCTGTGAGTTGTGTGTTAGCTCTCATACGAGCCTCGACCAAGGTATACAAAAAAAAAAAAAATTGGGAAAAAATTAGCATGATAAGGTGAGAAGGTGGAACAACATCTTCAGCTGCCATATATACACCTTTTCAACACTGGCAAAGCAGTAAAATGGCCGTAACTTGGGAACCGCTTGTCCGATTGACATCAAACCTTGAAAAGGCACATCTGCGGGGCCCCGTCAATATTCCTAGCAAGTTTCAATCAGATCGGACCGGCGGTGGCAGACAGACAGACACACACACACACACACACACACACACACACACACACACACACACACACACACACACACACACACACACAGAGATTGCTGGAATTGTGTGTGTGTGTGTGTGTGTGTGTGTGTGTGTGTGTGTGTGTGTGTGTGTGTGTGTGTGTGTGTGTGTGTGTGTGTGTGTGTGTGTGTGTGTGTGTGTGTGTGTGTGTGTGTGTGTGTGTGTGTGTAAAGCTCATTCTAACCACTGTATCACTGACTGACTGACATTAAAGATCTGTACATTCAGGGTGATGTAGAAAGCTGAAATTTTGCGTGTTGATGGACATCGAAGCGGATACACTGGGAAAAATCACAGAACCATTGGAAAATGTCCGTAAATGAAATATAAACAAATGAATAAAATTGAATGCAGGTGAGCAACCCGAGACAATGAGGAAGCATGGCTATTTTGCTTGCTGACAGACATAGAAGCTGATGCACTCGGAAAAAAATAAAATAAAATCACAGAACTGTCAAAAAGCATCCATTAATGAAAATATAAATAAATGAAAAAAAAATTGAAAAATCAAATGCAGGTGAGTGACCCGAGACAATGGAGAGGCACGGTTCATTATTGCTGACAATGTGTAAGCACACCCTGCTCGTATATAATATACAGTGGACTAGATGTAAGTCGGCAGCGTGTAACTCGTTACTTCGCCTAAGTCAGCAGCGTCAAAAAGTCCCGAATTTATCTCATGTTAAATCCCTTTGAATAAAGGGTCATCCCTCAGTAAGTCGTCATCTCTAAGTCGTCACTTCGTCTAAGTCGTCAGATGTTCTCCATTCCCACGTAATGGAAACTCAAGTAAATTACCACTCCCAACTCGTCACACGGAACTGCTGCCTCGTGAGAAGCCCGATTTCATGGAATCGTGATGCTCGCTCATTGGTGTACACCGCCAGTGATAGGCTATTTATAACTGCGTACACACGTTGATCGCACTGCAGGCAGGACAATGGCGACGAAGCGTAAGCTTACAACTAAAACCTACCAAGAAAAATACGACATTATCCAGTTTTGTGAGACAAATCCACTGATGAAGAAAACAGCCATAGCTGAGAAGTTGGACATCAAACGGCAGACATTGAACGATATCTTGAAGAATAAGGGCAAGATATTTGGACAAGTGGAGAAGATCGTGAGGCCGGTGGGAAGTGTGAAATGCGTGAAACGTGTGTCCTTTGAAGATGTCGATGACACGCTCATCATCTGGTTTCGGCAAATGTCGGCTCAGCCAAATATTCGGCCGATACTGTCTTTCGGTGGAGGATTGCCCAGCCAACATCATGGAATACAATGACCGGTTTGAATCCTTTCTCATGCACCAGATGCCCAAGAGTTTGAGGCAGTCAAACATAACGGATTACTTCGCGAAGAAGTAAAGGATCGATCGAGCTTAGTGTTGAAGTCCGATCATGGTTTTATCTTGGCTTGTTTTGTACATCACCGCACTCACTTACACATAGACATTGAGTGGTAATCATCACCACGGTGACTGTGTGTCATGTAATTTGTCACCATCCCATCACCGATGGTATACGAGTTGTCTTCCAGAGTTGTTCATTATCTTTACTTTTGATAAACTGATTCATGAATTCCATCTTTGCTTGATCACTTTCCAACTCACCCCCACCTATGCCCCGAGGATTGCGTTTTCCTTTTGGTACAATAGCCGGCTCTCACACATATGTGTCCAGGCCACGCGTGACTTCATCCTTCACCCCACAGTCATCATGAATGTTCGCATACGCGCAAGTCGTCACATTTCTAAGTCGTCACTTTTTTTCTCGGTCCCGATGGTGACGACTTACGCCTAGTCTACTGTATATTGTTACGGATTTCAGAATCAAGTCTGATGAATGCATCCACACATCCAGGTCCTCAGACAGTTATTTCCTTAAATGCATGTTCAGATTAGCCCCATCCCCATATCTAATGGGATTTTAAATGTGATGCGTTGAGAAGGGTAAAGGATAGATCCCCTCTCTTATGGGAAGATTTTTTCTTTACGACAGACATTTATGCACATATTTCTTTCACGAGCTCTGAAGCCCGCCCTCATTATTTCTCAGCAACATTCTTTCGCGAGCTCCAATGCCAGCATTTTTTGAGAGCCACGGGTCGTCATGGTAACTGTGCCCCAGTGGGGCGGGGTGAGCTTGGGGCGGACGGCACCCCACGGGGACGGCCCGGAGATATAAAAACGAGCGAGAAAACGTGTGAGGGACGTTCTGTGAGGAGAGACGTTCTGAGATATTTTTTTTTTTTAAATGAGCGAAAGAGGGACCTTCTGTGAGGAGAAAAAGTCTGAGGAGAAAAAGTCCAGAGAGGAAAAAGCAAAGGGTGAGAGAAGCGACCCAGAAGCGGGTGTCTGACCAGCACCGAAGTGACAATTCGCCCTTCCAGTGCTTCGGCAAGCGAGCGTGTGGTGAGGGTGTGGGTGTGAGCAGCGCCGCCACCAAGTGAGGCACGGGTCGATCACCAACAACACCAGGGTCTAAACTCACGACGGACTATCTTGGTGCCCTCCAGACGTCGACTGGCGTTCAAGGCTGCCCCACGAGAGGGTGCACGGCAAAGCTGGGTGCTGGCGACGGACGTGACACGCACGCACGCATTTTCAGGATGTTTTCGCTTCACAGACGACTTTCTGGTGAGCGAGACGATTCTCCCCCTCCCTTCCCCCCAAATGATCTGTTGGGTGCTCATGTCTGTGTTTAGCTGTAAGTAAGTTAACCCCCAATAAGCATCTGCTCTTTGTCTCTTTCCTGACATTTTGATTGATTTTGCTTTGAAATTCTTTATTTACCTCAGCAAATAAAAGGTTATTTTTATTTATTTATTTTATTACTAATAAATTATTTGTCGATTTCCAACCTGTCTGTGTTTGCCCTTTCCTTCCATTGGTCTAGCATTGTTCGAACCGAGATAGACTGGGAGGTAATTACCACAGATTTGACCAAAAAAATCTTCGGCACACACCAGCGGTCAAAACGCTCGGCTGCTCTAATTAAAATCTAATCAGATTTTTTAAATGTGCAACCTTTTAAAATGTGCAACCTCTCCTGTGTGTTCCCTTTTTCTCACCTATATATCCTCCGCCTCCAGGTGTGGCCTGCTCGCACCAAACCTGGGAAGGTGGGGGTTCTCCTGCTCACCTAGCTTCTGACGTCACGCCCAGCAGTCGTACCTCGGGGGCGTGACTTCGCTTGTCGTCAACCTTTGAAGGCGGGCCATTCTGCCCATTTGATGTGGTTTCAGGGATGCGTTCCCCACCTTTATTGCCGATCTTGAAATGTAAATACATGGGTAAAAATCAGAGGGCCATCACATACTGGGGAACTTATTCTTATTCCCTCGGCTAATGAACACCACACCACCCCTCGTGTGGTAACACGTAACACTTAAGCTCACAGATTCCCTACTCACTCACATTGAGAGGCCTTCTACTCATCTTCCATATTTAAAACAGATGGAAATGCATGGAGTAGTATGGTTCATGTACGAGTAGCTAGCCCATCTCGATGTGATTAAGTCAGGAAATGTAGCTTAAGAATTTTCTATTTAAACATGCACCATACAGAGTGTAGTGCGTTGTAATAAATAGTTTGGGTTTAAGATAAGGAATCATATATCCGCTGATCGATACGTCAAGGTGAGGCCTCAGCGAAGAGAGAAGGGCGGAGCTTAGACCGCCTTCTGGGAATGGCAATGTTCCTCGCCTTCCAAGGGGCAGAGCCATGGATCACTGCCAGAGGGTGGAGATTTCATTACCCACTTAGAATTTAGCCCTATATGACCCTCAAAAATTTTCATACCAATTGGATAAAACATTCAATATATGCATTTATGACATCATAACGAAGCCACTATGACATCATCAAAAAAAAATCACATTCGTTTCCCATGGAGAGTACTTGCCATGTGCCAAGTTTCAAAAAAAATTTCCATGGAGCAGTTTTCGGAGATACAGAGGTCTAAAGTTTTTCCTTTTTTCCAACATGGTTGCCACACCATATGACCTATGATGTCATAATTATTTTAAAAAAACATTCTACATGGTGAAAATTTAGTATGAATCGGATAAGCTGGTGCAGAGAAAAAACAGAGAACTTGAAGGGCACTCGGTAGAGAGCATACCTCCGCCACGTAATGCCTGATCTACGAGAACATATCGGGCCCAATACATTTTTGAAATATCATGCTATGCAGTACTACATCGTTTTGGGCCCAATCTCTCAATGGTGAAGAATCACTTTGAAGATTTAAAATATTCTCACATCCAGATCTGGATTCAGATCTTCACCAAAATAGAATCAATTCTAACTCGCCACACACCCAACGTGTCCACCAAGTTTCACCCGAATCCGTCCACAACTATTTGAGATATCGTGTTTTTATCGTTTTTGGCTCTATCTCTCAATGGTGAAGAATCACTTGAAAATTCTCGTAGCCGGATCCAGATCTTCAAGAAAAATCTAATTAGTTTGTCCTTGTCACACACTGAGTTGTCCACAAAATTTCATCTGGATCTGTCCACAATTTGTTGAGACGTACTGCATACAAACAAACTCGAGGGGGAGCACTCGGTGGAGTGCAAAACCTCCGCCACCAATACTACTGGGTCACTTAAGTGAACCTGATATCCTATTCATTGTAGGTCAAAACGGATCAGACTCTACTGAACCACGATTGAATAAACTAAACTAGATCGACGCGCATGTAGAAATGCCAAAAAAAAAAAAAAAATCTTTTTTTTCTCTTACAAATTTTTTTTTTGGGTGGGGGGGGGGGGTTGGAAATCACTTAAAAACATGTAGAAATGCAAATATATATTTTTTTTTCAAATAAAATCGAAATTTTTTTGAAAAAAAAAGTTCCATTTTGTTTGTTTTTTTCTCTAACAAATTTTTTTTGGGGTTGGAAATTACTTAAAACATGTGGAAATGCAAAAACAAAAATTCAAATATTTTTTCAAGATGGCCACCATAGCGGCCATATTGGACTTTGGACCAAGTCCAAAATCTAATGGCATGACCCTTGGACCATACCTAATCCCCCCACCAAGTTTCGTCGAGATCCGTCCAGGAGTTTTTCCGTAATACTGTTCACAAACAAACAAACAAACAGACAGACGGGTGAAAACAGTAACCTCCGTCCATCTTCGATGGTGGAGGTTAACAAAGACAAAAAGGGATGAAAACATCACCTCCTTCACCTTCGGTGGTGGAGGTAACAAGAAAAAGAGCAATCAGAGATGCAGCCCCTTGCCAGGACTTTCTTTGTGTGGTGTTTGTGTAGTTCAGTGTGGTGTATTTTGTGTGGCGTTTGTGTATTTCGTAATGAATAACAGACATAAATAGAACTGCCACTATACAATTGCTGGCATTGATGACCAGGTACCAAGATGTTCCATTTGTCTGTTTGCCCACATAGAACTTGTATTTTTCTCTGCAACCACTTGGGAAGGTGGGGATTGAGACAAAATTTTCAAAATAGGAACGACTACTTATGTAGAATATTCTAATGATAATTATGATGTCATAGATTCTGTGGTGTGGCAGCCATGTTGGAAAAACCCAAAAACTTTGGCCTCTATTTCTGAAACCGCACCAAGGAAAAAATTGAAACTTGGCACATATAATAGCAAGTACTCCTCATGAGGAATGAATGTGATTCTGTTTTGATGTCATGGGTGCCTTTGTAATGACATCATAATTGCACATGTGGAACACTACTTCCAATCATTATGAAATTATTTGAGGGTAATCTCAGAATAAAATGTTCCACGAAAAAAAAAAAAATTTGATGACATCATCGGTCACGTGATTCGGCAGCCAGTGTTTTAAAAATAATAATTATAAAATAAAATAAATCTTCAAGAATCTGCTTCTCTGAAATTACGAAGCTGATCGAGGCAAAACTTTCCAAGTATGACCGCCTATCGATGAGCAACAAAAGTTTCACAAAGATGATATCATAGGTCACATGGTTTGGCAGCAATTTTGGATTTATCCAAAAACCTATAAAATCTTCTCCAGAACGGCTGGACAGATTCAGGGGAAATTTCATACAAATGTTCCCCAAAACATGTGTGTACAATTTGTCAAGGAATAATTGATAGGTCACATGGTTTGGCAGCCATATTGGATTGAATAAAATATTAAATAATGCTTTCTCTGGAACCGTTTAATCAATCGATGTGAAACTTCAAAATTATGATCTAGTAGTGATGGGGAATATATGTTTTAAATTGCAACTAGATCAGACAAATGGTCGGGCAGCAAGAATTATTTAATTTTTGTCTAATTTTTTTGAATGCGGCTCACTTGGCTGTGTCTGGATGGGTTTGAGGGTAGAGAAGTAGCAGCTGAAATGTGAATCCTATCCAGGTTCCTCCTGAAGACTTCGTCTTTGCTTTTTGCTTGTTAGGGTTTCTTCTGATTACTCCAATGCAGGACTGTACCTATGTGATCTTCCATTTGATTTGAATTGAAGTAATTTTAATCCCTTTCTCAATAAAATTGAATAATTTTTTTTTATGTCATGGCTCAGGGTCAGGGTCAGGTGTCAAATCAAAGCGGGGTTGCATCAAAGCGGATCCTCTTGCTACACGGTCCTCAATGCCAGCAGTTATAAAGTGGCAGTTCTAAAAAAAGTCACATTAATTACGTAACACACCGGTACACAAACGCCACACAAAACAAGTCCTGGGAAGGGTCCTGCAATCTCTGATTGCTCTTTTTCTTGTCCCTTATGAATAGGCGGTCAAACATGTAAAGTTTAAAGTTTTGCCTCGATCTGTTCAGCCATTTCAGAGAAGAAGATTTTTGAAGGTGTTTTTTGTAAAACAATATGGCTGCAAAATCATGTGACCAATGACATCATCATTTTTTTTTTGTGGACCATTTTATCCCAAGATGACCCTCAAAAATGTTCATACTGATCAAATGTAGCCTTTCTACACATGCAATTATAACGTCATAACGAAGGCACCTATGAAGTCATAAAAAATTAAGCTCATTCCCCACGAGGAGTACTTTTGCTCTGTGCCAAGTTTCAATTTTTTTCCTGGTGCGGTTTCAGAGAGACACAGGTCCAAAGTTTTTGGGTTTTTCCAACATGGCTGCCACACCACGTGACCTATGACATCATAATTATCATTCAAGCATTCTGCACGAGTCGTCGCTCCTACAGTGAAAAATTTTGTCTCAATCTGACAAGCAGTTGCGGAGAAAAACACAAAAGGTCTGTGCAAACAAACAAACAAGCAAGCAAACAAAGACCCAAATGCATTACCCTCGCTGAAGGAGAGGGTAATTAACATGGACATACGTACGGACGAATAACCCAAAAACATAATGCCTCTGGCAACTTCATCAGTGGAAGCATAAAAACCCCTGAAGTGCTCACTTAAAAGTTTCCCACAGATGTTTTTGCCACCCACGACAGCATAAGGCTTTCCAGTACTTTGTATGTTTCATAAAAGCCACAGTGAAGTATCATTCACTTCACATTGCTATTTTATCTCCAGCAAAACATGCACACCTTGGCAATGGCAGATGATGAGCCCAACGTTGCTGTCCATTCATGATGAGCACTTGTCTAACAAACGGTTCATCAGACAATAGGGTGTGCCAAACAACAAGTCAGACAATAGGGTCACGTCACATGATCCTAACTACATCAAATTCACGATCAGCATGCGCAAACGATGCTCCTCACCAATCGATTTGAGAATCTCACTGAGGTAGAATGTATGCTATTGATGTAGGTAATGATATGATTGGTGAAGCTCAACTAAAGAAACTGATGACATTGCTATGTATACGCACCCATCAAACAACAATGTGTTCAGTAGCTTTCAGATTAAGTTTACGGTTGAACTCAGCTAAACGTAATGAGCAAATGAATGAAGTGGTTTTAGAAGTTCTGTTGGTCAAAAGGATAGGATGAGTGGCTGAATAACTTGGGGAAGGGAGGGGTGGTAGTGGGTAGTGGCAATGTGCTGGATGAGGCATAAACAGCATTTGTGACATGCAGGGACGGTGCAATCGTTGCTGGGGTCAGTACATCTTGACCTTCCGCGCTCGAAGTGATGCGGTGCAGCATGGCAGACAAACACTTCACAGCGTCTGGGGGAACGGGGGGAGGGAGTGGGTGGGGGAGGGAGAGGGAAGGTGAGGAGCGAGGGAAGGAGAAGGGGGGAGGTGAAGGGGGACCTGTTTTGAGTCGCCAGCTGCAGTCGCTCGCCTGGCAAGAACCGGATGAAGACAATTGCCACGTCTGGCCTGGCCATGGCTCAAAGGCCACGCTGCATGTTTGTAAAGGAGAAATAAAGAGAAAGAAAGAATGAAAGAAAAAAAAAAAGAAAAACCAAGAAAACACAAGATGTAAGGCGATTGCAGAAGGGACTCTGCTTTGAAAGGCCTGTGCTTTGTCTATTATAAATAGTTCATATTATAAAGCAGTGAGGATAAATTCTGCATACACTTGGATAGATGAACTCAATAGAAGGTAAAATAATTTTCAGTTATAGTAAAGTTGTGAAAAAAAAAAATTTATGATTCCGAATAAAGTCAGTATAGTGGTCTTGGGATAATTATGGAATTTGTTTTTCAGATAAAGCAAGGACAAGCTTTTCACTCTTGTGCAACAAAATATTCAATTGATCTGGAGAAAAGCTGATTAACAGTGTAACCAAAGAGTTTAAAACTCTCCACCAACAATAACTGCTACAGACTGTTAATCAATTGCTTGAGTGTGATGGATTAAGAAGGGCCTTCGTCTCCAGTGATACTGCAAACCGGCTTGCGTGTAGTTAATGCCGAATAATTATGAAGAGCAGATGCAACTTTACAGAAAGCAAAAATGCAATGAAACATTTTATTTGTAAAATTGGTAATTCAAAAATGATCGATGGGACTGGCAGGATAGCTCAGCAGTGACATGGTCACCTTTGAGCATCTATCTAGTCCAGGGTTCGTTTTCCAACCTGGTGCTTCACTGGCAACGCATTGCATCAATGGCTGTGACTTCCTTTGGCAGGGATGTTAATTCAGCTCCAACAGCATTCCTTCATGGATTTTAAAGATGCCGTGGTGCTTCCTGATAAGGATAGGCCATTGCGTGTCGGTACCCTGGCCAAACTAACCCTGTATAAGATCGATTCTCAGGTACAGGAATTGTTTTGGCTGAAATGATGTTCTCGAAACACAGTCTGGTCACGCATTATAGGATTGATTAGTACAAAACAATGTATTTCAAATCGTATTGAACAAACAATTTTTTAGCAAAAGAAAAAGATGAGTTAAGCAATTTATAAAAACAAAAAAAATAAAACTTTTAAATTGCGATTTTATTTTCATGTATTTTGTTTAAAAAAAAAAATTGATCAAATTTTTTTTTAAGATAATTATTTTCTCACTTTTACACCAAGTAGAGAGCAATAAAATTATGGCACCACTTATTACGTATAAAAGGTGGGTTGTGAATTTTTATTGTGCATCACCAGGTGTAAAAATGAGAAAAATTCCAATTTCTGACCTAATAACTCAGAGAAGCACAACAATAAAAGACCTACGATAATATACACTGTCTAGCTATTTTAATAGGGCCGAGGGGCGCAACCCAGGAAGGGGGTGTAAGGGGGGGGTCCCACGTTGCCTGTCAAGTAGCAGAAATCACTATAAATGAAAAGGAGTCTGGCAGTAAAAGGTCTCTTTGTCGACATTGCTCTCTGTACTCTGGCCAAGGGGGAGGCCCAGAACTCCTGTCTCCCCCACCCCCTCCCCCTCTATCCGCATCGGACCTGCATATTTGATGGGATTTTGGATAACCCTCAACTACATATACAAACTACAACAGCACTCGGCAGAGCACATACCTCGGCCATGCTGAACAGTTGACGTTTTGTATCCCACTGATAGGCCAGATCTGGATCAGTCCCTGAACCAAAATTGAATCGGATTGTTCTTGTTACATAATCAACTCATCCACCTAGTTTTGTCATAACTCGTCTATAACATTTTGAAATATCGTGTGATATATCGTTTTTGGCCCCATCTCTCAATGGTGAAGAATCACTGAGAAAAGTTTTTAAAATCTTGTTCCGGATCTGGAACTTCACCGAATTGAATCAATTCATCCTTGGCCCACACGCAACGTGTCCACCAAGTTTCATCTGAATCCATCCGCAACTTTTTTTTAGATATTGTGCCATCTTCACAGTATTTTGAAGCTGTCGGAGCATCACTATTGCAGAGTATCCCAGATATCGGTCAAAAGGCAACGATCTTGCACAATTTGAAACATAAAATAAATAAAAACTGCATGCCAATGTGTCATCGTGTTCAAGAACAGTCATGTTTATCAAATTGTACATTCGAGTCTATATGCAATAGCTAAACGAAGAAGAAATGCTCATCAGAAGAGGCAGCAGTCGAAGCAAATAGTGAGGGACAGATAGAGAAAAGACAGCTATAAAGGCTTGTCAAGTCCGATTGACTGCCATGAAACATTAGCTCAAAACATTTAACGGAGAACACCGTGCAAGCAACCGAACCTGGAGCGTGCGAGTGTCGACCTACCTTGTAAGGAATATACTTCTGCGGATGAAAATCATTGCATAAACCACTCATCTTGGATAAACACAAAAAAAGGTACACCTGCAATGGCATGGGAATGTAAAAAGGTGAATCGATTATTGGTGGAGAGCAATGTCATCCCTCAAGTTGTGATTTCCTCTTCAGGCAAGAAGGAATGTGCTGAAATATAGACATCTCTAAATACCACTCGACCCCTCTTACATAGTTGAAACCATTTAGGCTGCTGGTGACGGGGTCATGGTATTCCTCATGTACTTTAATACAATATACCCAAAGATGAATGTATCTGCTCCAGGACCAACCATCTTTAAATGCATGTTCGTCCAATTAATTTATCGTGAAATATTTATCATCAAACTTACTATTATTATAGCTTATAAGTGAAAAATAAATTTACATGAATTGTAAGGGTGGAAAGAAAATGGAGATGGAGACGTTTGTGAAAAACCTTTTACCATAACCACAGGCCTTGTTCCACTTTTCCAGTATCATGGAGCCATTGTTCCATCTGTAGTCTTGAACAAAAGAAGATTGCTGTAATATTGCGGTTCCGCTGTCTTTTTTTCCTTTCTTGCCAATAGCATCGTGTGCGCTTCAACGGGGGTGTTGCTTCCCATGGTTGTATAAAAGTGTGGGATGAGGATTACAATTCACAACATTGGGATAAGTTTATGAAACACTTCTCCCATTGATTGAAATGGGAAGAGCTGATGATCCCACTTTGGAGTGCAACATGCTCCACACTGCTGTGCAACCGGTTGCATGATCAATTAGTTATGGAGGTATATTGGGGAATATCATATGAAAAGGTAAATCAATTCAAGAGGCAATCCAACCGAAGGTAAAGCTTTCTCTTTACTCCAAAGCAATACTCAGTCTGGGTTAAGCTGTAATCTTCATGGTATGGTGGCAATATATCTGCATTCGGCATGGAGCATGTATCAGCTCCTCAATGAACCTTACATAATTGTAAAATAATAATAACAATAAATAATAATAATAATAATAATAACGAGAGCAAAGTCGATGGCACGCCATCACAAATCCCCACGCTTCCCACCTAAAGTAAAGTTGAAAGATGGCAAAAAGTTCCACTAGGAATGACACAATATCAAATTCTGAGTTTAAAAAAATTTCCACATTTTTACCCGTCCCCTTAAGTCCCCACCACCTGGGGCATTAACCAATACAAGGTTTAATTTTAAAATGTTAAATGTGCCCATAATTGCATCTTTCACTGTTCTTGAACCTTCTTCCCAGGTGCTGATCAAAACCACCAAGTTTGGAGAATTTCTGCCAAACTGTTTAGGAGGAGATAGATTGGTGGACGGACAGACAGAACAGACAGGACAGGACAGATGGTGCCGATTACAATATCTCCCAGATTTATTTAAAAGAAGTATGGGGATAATGGCAATAGCTATTTACCTCTGTCACCAAAGTTGGAAGGAGGTCATGTTTTCACCCCCGTCTGTCTGTTTGCTTACACGATATCTCAAAAAGTTGAAGATCAACTTGAATGAAATTTGGTGGGCAGGTTGGGTGTGTGACAAGGACGAAATGATTCGATTTTGGTGAAGATCTGGATCCAGATACTATAATTTTTTGTCTTTTTTGCCATTTTTAGCTCGCCTGTTCGAAGAACAGAGAGCTATAGCGATACCCCCGGAGTGAGCGTGAAAATGTTAAAGTTTTTGGTGCAAGTTATTTGGAAGCTTGCCATTCATTTAATGTGTACTAGGATGCTAATATTTGGCATGGAGGTTCGTTTGGGGTATATTATTGATGTAGTGAAGTTGAAATTTAAAAAAAAAAAATTTTTTTATATTTTTGACCTGTTTTGAACATAACTTTTTGTAGCACATCAACATTAAAGTTTTTCCTTTCTAATGTTTTTATCTACCACAGTATTTTTTACTGATTACAATATACATATACATATATTACTTTAAAATTATTTGGATCAGACTTCACTGCAATGCTTTATAAAAAATATTATTAGACTAGTCTTTTAAAAACGATAAATGTATAAACAGGCGAGCATTGGGTGGCTTTGACACCAACTCTGGTTTTTTTTACCATTGATATGACCAAAACGATTATATATACATATACATATATATATATATATATATATATATATATATATATCTCAATTTTATTTGGCTAATTATATTCTACTGGATAGGGCATTATGTGGCAGAGGTACACACTCTACACAGTGCCTTTCTAGTTATTATGTTGGGACGATCAACAACGAAAACCATGAAAGCCAAGCAGCAGATGTCTTCATACAGCTAATAAGGGCAATAAATGGATTTCACACCTTGACCCAGATGCCTCATTCCAGTAGCCGAAAAGCTTGGGGCCCAAAACAGAAACAGAAGACTTTAAATGTCAAAACAACTCGAGACCAGCCGATAAGTATCAAGTATTGCAGACGCGTTTCGTAAAGACATTGGCAGACAACACATGCAGAATGTATCACCAGTATGACTAATACCCAGAGCAATTAACCGTCTGCACCTGCAATCCTTGTAAATAACTGGGTATCTGCAGCATCACAAAAATGCAGCCTTCACTAGAAGATGTGTGAGCACAACAATACGGAAGCTGCAGAAGAGTGGTACAAACATCAGGAGGAGAAAGTCGCAGAAACACAAAGTCACCAACATCCTGTGGACTATGCATCGCACACAGATCAAAACAGCAATGCCAACAATCCTGACATAATAGTGGAAGACAAGAAGGGGAAAACCTACCGCGTGCTGCTCACTGATACAAATTGCAATAGCAGCAGAGAGAAACATTCCATCGGAGGTGTAAATATGATGAAATATGTAGATCTGGAAATCTAAACACACTGAATGGGAAATGTGACTACCACTGCCATCCCTGTCATTGTCTGCGCTCCAGGTCTAGAAAAGAAAAAGGGAAAAATTCGAGGAATTCCCTGGAAACTGCTGATTCTATGAAGGGAAGAAAGTCGTGTTGCTTGGATCAGTGCACGATCTTCGCAAAGTTTTGAACGTTAATTGAACAACAACAATGACCTACATACTGCCAATGACTAACATGTTGTAAATAACTAGGATGTTGCCAAGGACTGTAATGGCCTCATCTCATAATTATTATGCTTATATCTGCTGCATTTGTGAATGATAATTATTATTATTAATATTAATAATTGCTTTAATCTTATTGGGAATTCATCTCAATGAGGAGGTATAATCTGTAAAGAATCAGGTATTGTTGAAAGAATACATCCCAATGAATGTATACAATGCATACTCCTGTAGATATATGCCCCCCTGAACCCAGAACATAATGCTTGGTGTTGGCTTAATGATGAGGGCGGTGGGCTTGTGATCCGAAGTTCAAATCCCACTCAGGTGTTGAATTAATACCAGGTGGGGTTGACTGCCTGTGATCCTTCTGTGGTCAGAAAAATGAGTGCCAGCATGCTGGTATACTGTCCCGGAGTGGCGACCCGTCCAGGATTGTGTCCAATTGTCAAGGAGACTGCTTAGGCAGCACCAACGCTCTGCACAGAGTATGGTCCCAATGGATGGATGGAGCCCGGAAACCCTTAGTGTCATCATTCCTAAGATTTGGGGTTATTGAATTGCCAGTGAATGTCATAGTTTTATGTTTTATAAAACCGATAATAAATATCTTGAGTCTTAATATGTTGCATGAACAAGGACTCAGGCCTGATGGTTGAACCAATAACGAGTCTTCAACTGTGACAGTGGCCTGACATATTCACCAAATCTGAATATACTAATGAAGTATGGGAGGTGAGGACGTGTGCGATTGAGAATATGAAAAGAGGAGGTTGAGGTGCTGGAAGGGGTATAAAGAGGAAAGATTGAGCAGGTAGGAATCTGGGGAGCATTGATGTTCAGGCACATCTGCGAAAAGACCACAAGAACTACATTTTCATAATCACCTTCTGAACAGTCATGGGAAGCAAACCTACACGAGCACATACATGCAAGACAACACGACGAGTCTGACCACCGAACACGTTTTCATGTAAAGGCTACTCAACAATGTTTTGTGAGTACGACAGGAAAACAGAGAGGAAGCACACTTGCCTTTTGAGCTTCTTATTTTGGGTTTGATTCTCGACCTGGCAATAAATTGTTGATTTGGTGCTTCACAAGAAGCATGTTGTATTAAATGGTGTCCTGTCCTTCGGATGGTTGTTAAGCTGGGGACCCGTCTGCAAGCATTGCTCTCTAGTGCACAATAAAAATCCCACGGTGTCTATTGCTAAGAGTAGGCCATTATGTTCTCGCGCATTGGTCCCCAACCTGCGGCCCGGGGGCCGCATGCGGACCGCGGAGCCCTATACTGTGGCCCGTGAGGACTTTCCAATCAAAACACATTTCCATGCAGCAATTTTAAAGGGGTTTACACAATGCCACTGCCGGCCCCTGCCGGCCGGTGCCGTGACTTGAAAAGCTTTACAGAATGCCACTGCCGCTTACCGCCGGGAGGAATCAAATCAATTTGATTTTACCTTCCGGCATCTTGCGGCAGTATTTAAAATTAATTGCACCCTGAACGGAAATTTGTTCAGAATTAGTGCATGAACAATCGATCGATCGAATGCATATAAAATTTATTAATTAAAAAAACAATACTCCAATAAACCCCCAAACGTTTAATCAATTTCTCAATTTTTTCTTCGATTTTTTTCTGGCTCCCAACATCCTTGGGAGTAGTGAATGCGGCCGTGGGATCAAAAGGTTGGGCACCACTGTTCTAGCACTTGGCCAAGTTCCAATTGTTCCTGTCCTAACCTGCCGTGGGACTTGTGCCCGTCGCTGTCTTGTGGTGGCCCTCAATGAGCTATCAGTGCACCAAAGGACCAGCAACCTCTCAGGATATGGTATTACACCAAACACAATGGCTACACCATTGTTGTGACCAACCCAGGAAATGCCTGACACACACACACACACACACACACACACACACACACACACACACACACACACACACACACACACACACACACACACACACACACACACACACACACACACACACACACACACACACACACACACACGATTGCTATTTTACAAGATAACGTTTCTGCAAAATGAACATATGCCTCACATTATACAACATGCAGACAATAGTCTTGGACATTATGGACAACATTTAACAAATTAATTTTTTATATATACATCGAACCACTATTGCCACCACAATCCCCAAGTGCCGCTGTCATCCTGCAAGAGGATCACGTAACTCACATCATCCAATAGGAGGTATCTATTGGATCACGTGAATTGTAAGCCAAATGCCTTTCGAATCACAAAAAAGATAATCAGCAACAGATTTCCTCTGAAATACAACCTTGGGAAAGCAAGTAACTTCAAACCAATCCCTTGTGCAGCGCAAAAGGCATGAAGGTTTACATGCAATGTTATTCAGAGTCTTCGGAACGATGAATCAACGAATACTCTACGGTCTGGTAAATATTGCTTTGTCATATTTGGAATAGATGGGGCTGAGCCACGATGGACACCACATGCCATCTCTTTGATGCTTCTGTTGGTGTTGAAAAGGCTGGAGGATACTTAATTTGTGTGATTGAGGATAATTCGTTATTTTGCAATGCAGGGATGTCATGGGAATACTATGACGTCATAGCAGACAAAGGAGTTTATCAATTGCTTTTTTATATTGGACACACTCAGTGCTCGATCCCAGTCACGTATCCTCTGAGCATATTATCGATGGCATCACAAAGGAATGCTTGCAAATTGTGAGAGCAACTGAAATTACTAATTTGTTTAAGAGTTGGCTTCAACAGACATTGCGAAAGACACAACTGAGAAACGAGGTGAGTAGGTGATTATAATGTGATCAATGAAAAATATTGGTTATTGGTTGATGAAGGAGGAAATTAGTGAATTTAAATTAAAATTCAAGGGGTGGGGGTGAGAACCAAAAGCACCATCAGGTGGCAAAACATTCCAAAACGATAATTTACAAACAACAAATTTACAAATGCAGGAACCCAAATCTTTCAAGATGGCAGGTGACAGAAACTTCACCAAGGTCATTTTGCAAGCAATTCAACATTCGTGTGAATAAAACAATTTATGCTTCCCAAAGGGATTCTCTTAATTCTGGTTAGAGTTCCACCAAACAAGTTTCTTCATATGTGTGCATATGTACTGTATGTTTTGGCTCAGTAGGCTGTCGCCGTGCTCGCGATGAGGTCAGTGGGTTTGAGTCCCGGGTTGAGTACATTTTTTTTTTCACACTAGCCCGACGCAGGAATTTATTCCTGTTTATTAAATTTATAGATGAGATATATCTCTAACTAGCAGAGTATCTGTCACATGGGTGATCTTGTTCCAAGCTGCAACATGTTCTTCTGATGCATCCCTTTATTTGGGCATGAATGAAGCAAAAACAAAGCTCCTGCCTATAATTCGAAACACCTCACTGCACTGGAAAACGTGGGGACAGGAATAATTGTAATACCCTTCCCCATGTGGAAGTGGTGCGACACATTTACATGGAGAATTTGCATTTCCGTCTTCACCACCCCCCCCCCCCCAAAGCCCACCAGCAAAGATAAAAACACCCCTCAACACTAATTGGGGTCATGCTGATCACATGTAGCAAGTATGGATGTAATCAGCTCAGAACTGTAGAAGGAGCAGCGCAACAAACAAACAAATAAACAAACATGGGTGATCCCAGTCCATGAATTATAGTGAAGACACACACACACACACACACACACACACACACACACACACACACACACACACACACACACACACACACACACACACACACACACACACACACACACACACACACACACACACACACACACTCAGAGTCTGCCGAGCAGGCACGCAAGACGTCGGCCATTATAAAGCTTGCAGTGTTAATGTGAGAAAATTCTGAGGTTATCCTGAAGACTCAATAGCTTAGTGGGATGTCGCTGCATTAGTGATGAGGTCCTTGGGTTTGAGTCCTGCAGAGTCAGAATTTTTTTCACACAAGCCCCATGCAGGAATTTATCCTGATCATTAATCACAAAAAAATGCACATCAAGACCCAGTATCTAACCCACAATTGGAGGTTACAACCAATCAGCCCTCACCGAATCAATTTCCCCAGGTGGCTAGGATTTAAAAAAAAAGGAACACCCATGCTCGTCCAGCCAAAGGAAGCTGCATAAAGCAGCCAAGAAAAGCTACACAAAGCTCTCTTCTGTTTCAACCCCACCTGGGTTCCTCTGCAGCTGCACACATTCACAAGTAGCATGTACATGAGAATCCCAATGCTACACGCTCCACTCAGCCGCCGGACCGGTTTCATCACTTGTCGAGTCATCAGCGACAGCGTAGACAGAAACGCACACCACTGAGGCCCCAAGCATGTACTACATGCAATGTCAACAAGTAATAAAAAGATTTTTTTTTTTAATGCAAAAGGATATAGGGACGTGACTCCAAAAAGTATGTAAACAAGGTAGGGATGGTCATAAGAAATGATCATGTGAAACCATCACTACATCATTCTTAGACTAATGGTTGTCCCTGGAAAAGACACTGTGTGTGCGCGTGCGTGCGTGCGTGCGTGCTCGATATAACTGTCTTTTCCAAAATCCATATCATCCCTACCTTGTTGACATACTTTTTGGAGTAACATCCCGATATTCTTTTGCATGATAAAAGATGTTTTATTACTTGTTTCTTTACTTTTTTTGAGAAATATATGCACAGATGTTCTACTGCTGATTTACGAATGTTAAAGTGCAAACTTTATAGACGTGCTCACATTGTCATGGTTCTATAATACTTTATGGACAATCAAACATTCAAAATAGTATGCGCTGCACTTTCAGTCACCGACTTCCAGATAATATTCGACCAATAAGCACACCCACATATTGGTCTGAGGGCAAATGTGTCTCACGGCCCCATCCTCATCAGGCTGATTGACTGTCGTCGTCCTGCCCACCTCTCTGTTCCATTCCTATTCCTTTACAAAGGAATGCAGTTTTGCGTACTTTCCATGGAAACCTTTAAAGCTATTAAATTTACGACAGGAAAGGATGCTGCACTAGGAAAAACTCTGTCTGATGGTACCAGTCATTGTCATTGAGAGAGGCAGCTCAGAAATTGGCCGTCTGAATATGATTATTATTATTATGAACAAGAAGATTTGCCGGTTTTGACTGATCTCGGTTTTTTTTGCGGGGGGGGGGGGGGTTTGCCATTGCTGAAGCGAGACAATCAGCTGAAGAGACCAAGTGGGTTCTCATATGTAGAATAAGCAACTTTTTAAAGAAGATACTCTAACTTTAGTTTGGTATGTAGCAGGTGGGAATGACAGCTTTTTTCCGCACCATCCCAACATAGAGAGTACTAGCACACTCTCTGATAGCACTTTTTTGTATACATTGTCGAGGATCGTATGAGAGCTAACGCACAACGCACAGCAAGGGGGGCATGAGACAAGAGGGGTGAGACTGGGAAGGACAAAACAGTGGGGAACAGAGACAACAGAGAACTGAGACAACAGTGGGGAACAGCACCCTAGTGCTGCGACACGGGCAGCTCCTCACACTTCACAAAACTGGTGACGTCCAGTGACCCACACGGTCCGTTGGTGACTGACCCGTGCCTCACCCGTTGTCGGCGCTGCTCACACCCACACGTGCACCACATGCTCGCTTGCCCACTTCTCGCTCATGTGCTTCCTCTCTGTCTTGCTTGCCCGCTTCTCTGCTTATGCGCTCGCATACTTCTCCGCTTGCACACTCCCTCTCTGGCTCACTTGCCTGCTTCCACGCTTTCTTTCTGGCTCGCTTCTCGCTTCCTCACTCGCACTTCCTTTTTGGCTCGCTTGCCCACTTCCTCGCTCGCTTTCTTTTTTTTAGAACAGATCTCCAATTATTTTTATATATGTGGCCTATCTCAGCGGACGCAGCATCCCCCCAAGCTCACCCCGCCCCACTTGCGCACCGTTACCATGACAACCCGTGCACTCGAAAAAGGGCGGGCCTCGGTGTTCGTGAAATAAATGTGTGTAAATGTTGCTGAAGAAAAAAAAGGCGGGCATCAGCGCTCGCGAAAGAAATATGTGCATAAATGTGTCTGTCGTAAAGAAAAAAGCTTCCTATAAGAGAGGAGATCTATTCTTTACCCTTCTCAACGCATCACATTTAAAATCCCATTAGACATGTGGATGGGGCTAATCTGGACATGCATTTAAGGAAATAACTGTCTGAGGACCTGGATGTGTGGATGCATTCATCAGACCAGATTCTGAAATCCGTAACAACATATATATATATATATATATATATATATATATATATATATATATATATATATATATATATATATATATATGTGTGTCAGACTGTCGGACCCCCCTATTTGCGGGTGATAACTACATGACGCTCAGCTCAGAAAAGACTCTGGACCCAAAAGACAAAAAAAGTGAAAGACCCTGATTCACTCTCTTTTTATAGAGCCTGGGGTGAAAGAGGAGCCAGAATTCGGATCAAGAGACCTGTAGGCATTTCCACACATCCATATCGGTGTGTAAATGCCAGCCTGAGAGGTAGCCCCACTAGACTCAGGAGCTGAAAATGGCCTCAGTTGCTCTCAAGCTCAGTCACACAACGGAGCTCTGTAATTTCTATTGGGCGCAGGTGTTCGGGAATGCTCTCCGGCCACGAACATGTGCTGGACTCCACCTGAACACTGTTAGTTAGTGTAGTGCCAGAGTTACCCAGTCGTCGCTGAATGAATCCCAGCACACATTCGTACTTAAAGCTACACACCAAAGTGTTCTGGCTCGCAGGCACCCACTATGTCCATTCCCTGGCATCACCAATAACTGTTGTGAGCATCGAGAGAGCTGATGGCAGTTGCCGTGGTTATAGTGAGGTGTAAGAAGCACTGTGGCATCTGCGGAAAAGTTGTTGAAGGATTATATTAAGTGGATGAGGAGATTGTGGTGGTGATGAGGTTGAAGTGGTTGGTTGTGGTTGAGGAATTGGTGGTGAAGGGGTTGGGCATAGGTTGTTGTGGGGATTTTTTAGGAGGAAATGTAGCATCATGGTGAGTGTGGTGAGGGTCTGATGTGAGGTGTCAGTTGGTTAACGACATGCTGTTTGAAGAGGGAAATGGCGCGCTTCTGCAAACGAGTCTGCGGTGATATTCGTTACTCCTGCGGCTCCTTCGGTAGTGTCACTGATCTGGTGTGCATTCACGAATGGAGGGGTTTGTGTGTGAAAAGTAAATACAATAAGTGAAAGAAAGAAATAGGGGATTGAAGACCTAACAAAAAGCCCTCCACAACACATCTTGTCCCATTTACCCACGAGACATATGGAAGGGCTAACTGAACGAAAACTAACGAGATAACTGTCTCGGGATTGCTATACGTTGGATGCCATTGCCTTGGGAGAGTGCGAGCTTCGCAGAACTGCAAGTAAATAAGTGTGTGTGTGTGTGTGTGTGTGTGTGTGTGTGTGTGTGTGTGTGTGTGTGTGTGTGTGTGTGTGTGTGTGTGTGTGTGTGTGTGTGTGTGTGTGTGTGTGTGTGTGTGTGTGTGCGCGTGTGTGCGTGTGCGCGATGGGCCAGGAAGAGGAAGGTGTCAAAAATTGTACTAATTTTGCATTGGCCTACATAATATCTTGATGGTCTCCAAATTGAAAAAAACAAAAGTTCTTCATTTCTACAAAATATATGGTGGCCTTTGAGAATGCAACTGCAATTGAAAAGTTTTAATGTGTACAAATTGATGAAAAATGAACTTTGTTTGGCAATTAGTCATGAACATGCTCAGCGTGACCACCAATTAGCCTTTCATTCTACCCCAATCGAAGGATGAAACATTTCACTTCTCTGTTCGGTGATACAAATCCCGATCTACTGCATCACAGAGTACCCCAACACTCACCCTCTGTCCCATGATGTTTGTGGCATTTGTGTGAAGTGTTCACTCTTCATAAAGTCCACAAGGGGGGAAAAAAACCCCAATTATTTATATCCCACCGATCATTCTGAAAATCCCAAATGTTTCTTTAACTATTTTGGCTGAATATCTAGAACTGCGATTCATCGCATTTCGACCCGATAGAGCTCTTTTTGGCACGCATATTCATTGTTACCGAGGTCTCTGCAGATATCTTTCTTTTCAAACTCTGAGAGGTCAAGAATTGTCTTTTGCATGGTTCAGTAAGTTGGAGTCTAATATTAAGGATAACTACATGAAGAAAAGTATTTGAAGAGGAAATGGACTTTTGTATTGACAGTAAAAACAATCCCATTGTTTTTCCATTCCTTTTGTTTGTTTTTCAAGAATTCTGTTCATTCTTTGCAACAATCTTCCTTTCTTTTCCCTTCAAACGTTCCAAGCGCCGATGATCGGAAAGGTCATTTAATCTCTTAGTCGGTCAATTACAAAGGAAAATTAATTGTTTTCATAATTGTGTTTATTGAATATTGTTAGAAATGTAAGTTTGCTTGAAGAATGGGTGATTTATGTCTCATCGTCTGCTTGGGACGTACAATATGTCTTGTTGTATGAGCGGTTGTTTGAATTTTTGTCTTTCAAGTGTTGTGTCAAAGTGGTCATATAAGTTGAAAGAATTCTTCCCATCCATCCATCCATCTGCCTCTCTCTCTGTCCCTCCTCCGCCATCTCATCATTGAATGACCGATTGTCCGCTGACTATGAATTTCAAGAAGGACAAAAAAAAAAGACTGCATTATCAGGAAGCCAAGAATGAGTGGAGAAAGTGCCAAATGTTCTATTCTTCTCCACAAGGCAGGGCACGTCACCCACCGTGAATGCAATCACAAACGTTTTAAGAGCGGGCTGGCAGGATCGGCACAATCCATGGAAAGGAAGCTTAGAGCAGAGTAATTCAAACCCCTTGCTGAATGAGGAATTTGATAGTTAAAGTTCCTGCTGCTTTTAAACACTAAGCAATCCATGCTATCATGCAAGAAAGTTAAAAACCAGGAGCAAAAGTGTCACACTGAGTAATTTTTTCTTGGCAATTCATGGTCAAAACTATTTGCGAAGGCCTTGGAATTATGGATCAGGCCACCTGGATATCTCTTAGACTATATATATATATATATATATATATATATATATATATATATATATATATATATATATATATATATATATATATATATATATATATATATATATATATATATATATTATTCCTCTTTTTCAGCTACAAGGATGAGGGTAAAATGACACCATGGTCAGTTTGTTATGTATCTATTATACATCAGCCTCAAAGATAGAACATTATCTAAGGGAAAAATACTGCCAAGCATTTACCTGTATCCTTTTGTGCCACATGCTGATCTCTACTGCTCGACAATGACATTCTCTCTTCATGCACAGTTAAAGGACCATTGCTAGTTTTGTTCGGGCATGTTATTGAGGAAGACAGAAAGTTATGTCTCTAAGCCAGTCATTTAACATCACAGTACACATCTTTTCCAGGTGTTACCCCGTGATGCCCTCTCCGCACTCCCTCTCGACTCCTACATCTCGCTCAACCATGGCTCAGACGAGGCACACATGGGCCCTCCACACCCGAGAAACCACAGTGGGTTTCTTGCTGTTTTTGATGCCGGCTTCTATTCCAAGAGGCAAGAGATTACGCCGTAATAAGCTGGGGTCATGTTTCGAGGCTCCACAAACTCCAGATCCGCTGCGACTTCCTTTTGAGAAGGCTTTGTTCATGTCCAGACGGCATTGAGGCTGCATGTCAGACCTTTTCTCTAAATTAGCGGGCAACTGGAACAAGGTCCTCGCGTACAGGACCAACAAGCTTAATTAGGTACAGGCCGCGTGGCTACGAGACTTGGCTCTGACTTCAGAGAGGAGGGCCAGGGGCATGCAAAGACACGTCTGTTCATGTGTTTTCCCGGGAAACCTTTTAGGGTGCCACGGCTGCAGCTGGAGCCTGCATCACAGCATTATTGCGAGCTCGAAACGGAGCATTTTCAGGAAACAGTCACAAAACGTTACACAGTTGATGATGATTTGAGCACTCTGCAGAGATTGGTCACCAAATAACCTTGAGGTAATCTCACTCTTTACTAAGTTCTGTTGAAAAAAGGAGATAATCTTGACAACAAATGAGATGTTTCTTTCATTGTTTCGTCATAAACTGGAGGAAAGGGCTTCAACAACAGGATCCTGCAAATGAAAATTCTCCAAAATAGTTAGTTTCGAAACATACATACATATATATCACAAAATACTTTGAAAGGAAACATCTACATTTCAACCCCATGAGAAATACATGACGATTAATTAAAGGAAAGATGGTCCTGACAGATTATCTTCGAAGTTGCATGCTCATCCTTAATCTCTGTTGTCTGTGAAATGTCCACCTGGTGCTCCTTCATAAGTAGGGAGCTTAATCATGGAGAATGCCTTCTTTTCGGGTGAGGGGGGGAGGCAAGAGAGGGTGGCGCGGGAGGACGATAAGCCAGCTAACCCATCTGAAAGTGAACACCTAAGACTACATGTCAAAGATCCCTCGGCACCTTTCGACCAAAGGTGGTCATTGTGAGGAGGATGTCGGCCAAATTCCAACTCCCTCCACCAACCAGTCCAATGGCAAACCACCCAGTGTATTCCCAACAGGGAGACCGCTTCAGCCTTGTCTTCAAGCATGCTATTTGATGACGACGACTTACAAGCTGACATTTTTATATACATCGTCTTTACGTCAATATCACCTTTAAACTCAACTATCCCATATATGGCATTTGGCACAGACCCCTCTCCCCATATATGTCACAAACTTGCTGACCAACCTTCTCAACAGCATTTGAATGTCTTTTTGTGCTCTTATTTGACTGTGCTTTATAAGCACTGCTCATAACAAAATAAAATCCAATGATGATATAACAAATAGCAAAGCTTAGCCTCGGTGACATGTATCTATTGAAGTGTACAGTGCGTCACTCCCAAACTCTCCACCACCCCCACAGTTGGATAAGAAAGGCCATGGAGGTTGCTTCACCGTGCAGGATAAGTCTCCAAACCTGCTTGCGAGTTCAGCTGGAGAGCCACAGTTTTGACAAATAAACAAGAAATAAACAATAAAACAAGGAGGCTCGTTTACATTCGGTCCGACTCAAATACCCGTCTTAGCTGCTGAGGCTCATGAGATGACATTGACAAAATAATAATAAAAGCGATGTGTTTCATGAGATATATTTATTACATAACAGGTGCCAATCTAAAATATGTTCGAAGGCTATTTTCCAAAAACTAGAGGAATGACAGAACATGGCTGAGATGACAGCATACAGAACAAAAACAAAAATACTCGAATAAATACATGAAATACAAGAAGAAGGTCAAAGTGGTTTTAAATTAATATATATATATTTAATTTCCACTTTGTATACCAGGCAGAAAGTTCATTATGGGAGAAATGGCCATCAATGTATTTGTCCAGGACCATCCAAGACCGACTAATGTTTTACCTGAAACAATATATACATTGACCTGAGGCTCGGGGAGGAGCTTGTACATATATATCACATGCTGGAAAATGACATCAGTAGATATCAATAAAGTTTAATATTAATCATAAGAACGTTCGTAGACAAATGATTACGGGATCAAAAATGATTACGGAAGAAATTGGATTTGAACCCGGGATTTAGCTTGCATCAGGAGATAGGGGTTCAATAGGAGTACACTACAAGCCAACTCACTCAAATCATTTAATTAATATACACAAACAGCCTCCGTGGTCTGTGCAGACATTCCTTGCGACAGCTTCACGAGTGTCTGATTGAAAAATCCAAAATACTGCCGGATCTTCTTGGGCCTGTTTGGTTTCCCGAAAAGGCCCGTTGCTCGAACAAAGGGTCAAAGCCCGGGTCATGTTCTTAGCCTTCAGCCATAAGCGTACAAATCGGTGCCGGAATAGACCGTTTGAATGCTTTCCACACCTTGTTGTATTCGAGAATGGATTTACTCGAGTGAAAAACCGCGGTATAAAATGACCCGAACAAGGTGACCTCCGTACCCACTTAAGCCTACTCTTTGAGTTTCCGCATCATTTACCCTTTTGTATCGTCGAATGAAGTGTAAATACGTGATGTTCCGCTCATCACCAAAGCCATATGGGTATGTGAGCCCAGGCTGCATCCAAGCTGTACTACATTATATAGGATAGTACAAAACAAAGATAAAAATCAGCCTCTTTCATTTAAAAAAACGAGACGGGATTTACCAAAACAATAACAGTGTGTAAACTCGAATGGCACGCGGGAGAGAGCAAACCTCCGCCACCTCATACCTGATCCACGAGAACATATTGGGCCCAATACGTTTTTGAAATATCATGCAAGATATCGTTTTTTGCCCTATCTCTCAATGAAGAATCACTTTAAAAATTAAATAATTCTCGTATCCAGATCCGGATCCGGATCTTCACCAAAATTGAACCATTTCGTCGTGGTCACACGCAAAAGCTGTACACTGAGGTTCATATGAATCCGTCCACAATTTTTTGAGATGCCATGCTATATATTAGTGTAGCACTATCTCTCAACGGTGAAGAATCACTTAAGAAATTATCAGATCAGGATCCGGATTCAGATCTTCACCAAAATTGAATCAATTCTTCCTTGAAACACACCACACCCAACGTGTCCACCAAGTTTCATCCGAATCCGTCCACAACTTTTTGAGATATCATGCTCTATATCGTTTTTGTCCCCATCTCTCAATGGTGAAGAATCACTTTCAAAATTCTAGTAGCCGGGATCCGGATCTGGATCTTCACCAAAATATAATCACTTTGTCCTTGTCACACACCCAACGTGCATACAAAATTTCATCGAGATCTGTCCACGACTTTTTGAGACATCCTGCATACAGATAAACAAAAACAAAAAAGAGTGGGTGAAAACAGAACCTCCTTCACCTTCGGTGGTGGAGGTAATAACACGGCGTTTACTACACCTGGCAAGTGAAAATTATTTGCATATTAGTTTTTTTTTATTTATCATGAAAACAAAAACATGCAAACTGACACTATCAGGGAATAAAACGTACACTGATATATCGTTGAAAACAAACAAACAAACAAACAAAAAACAATGACAGAACGTGAAGAAGAAAAGAGTGGCACCTGGGGGTGTCAATGAGCAGCTTTTCAAAACACATTAGGACAGGGCCATGAAAGGAATGAGGATATGAGGGAGTTGGACAAACAGTGGAATAGAGAAGGACACACAGGTGTCCAAAAATTAATATATCACCAACTAGTATATTGCTCAGAAATGAAAGCTCATGGTCCTACGTTTCGACCACCAAGTGGGCTTCATCCGCGACATTTTTCATTTTGGCTCTTCCTATCCACATCCTTTTTTGTTTGTTTATTTGCGATCACGCGAGTAAGCTGTCCGATAGCATGTGAGACGACTAATAGGAAACTCACAATAGCATGTACAGCAACAACTGATAGATAAGGATGGAGAAGATCACTGCTTGCCTCCACTAATTCAGTCCTCTTTTCTCTCACCTGTGGAAGCAACGTCCTCATTCTATTCAATCTCATTCTTCCCTGCTGTGCTTCAAGAGAGCTGTTCTTCACCAACTCAGGTCATCCCCCATCCATAACCAAGATATTTTCTACCCTCACGAACCTTCCCTAAGCCCACCCCATTTCCGGGCTTTCAGGTTATCGGGCTCCCCCCGCCCCCCCACTCCCTCACCCACCGCAGGTGAATTCACTTACCTTGGCAGTGATATTCCTGTCTCTGCCGGCTGTGAGTCAGAGGTCAATAGACGTCTGGGTCGGGACTGGGGAGTCATGGATTCACTGGATCACGGGGTGTGGCGCTGCCGGTACCTGGGCGGAGGACTAAAGTGCGAGTCTTCAGGTCCTTGGTGCTTCCAGTCTTGCTCTATGGATGTGAGACTTGGACTCTGACCAAGGATCTGAGACGGAGACTTAATTCCTTTGGTACCAGGTGTCTTCGGAGAATCCTTGGCTATCGCTGGTCGGACTTTGTGTCCAACGAGCGGTTGCTGAGAGAGACTCAAATGAGATTTGTTACCTGCATAGTTCGTGAGCATCAGCTGCGGCTGTATGTACATGTGGCTCGTTTTCCTGACGCTGATCCTGCTCACCAGTTTCTCTCAGCGAGGGAGTCTCGTGAGTGGAGGAGGCCAATGGGCCGACCACGTGCCTCGTGGTTGCAGCAGGTTGATCGGCATCTCAAGGAGATGGGGATGGGCCTGGCATCTGCCTGGGGGATTGCCAGACGGAGGCCCCTGGAGTACCGGCGGAAAGTGGACGCAGCGACGGGCTGCTCTGGCGCATGCTCCCATACCTGACCTGACCTCACCCTCCTCTTCAGGTATTTTTTTAATTCTTGGTCCATTTTTGCCTTCCTTCAGTTCCCCTATTTCATCCCTCTATCCTGCTTTTGACGTGTTCCCCTCCCCTCAATAATGTTGTTTTGCAATTTCATAACCTCTGCCACCAAAGGGGGACAGCGGTTATATTTTCACCCCTGTTTATCATTCTGTCTGTGAGCAGAATATCTCAAAAAGATATGGAAGGATTCAATGAAACTTGGTGGATGAGTTAGGTAGGTAACAGGAATAAGGTGATTCGATTTCGGTCCAGATCCAGATCTGGCCAATTAGTGTTACAAAAGGTAAAGTATTCAACTTGGCGAAAGTATGCACTCTTTCAGAGATTTTTTTAGTGGTTTTATCTTGAATCCAACAGGGCTGCCAGACCACGTGACCGATTATGTTTACATTTTCAAAACTATATTCCCCATGCCTGGTCAATTATACATACGAGGTTTCGCATCGATCGATTAAGCGGTTCCAGAGAAGATTTTTCTTTTTAAAGGTTTTCATTAAATCCAATATAGCTGCCAAACCATGTGACCTATGACATTATTGTCATCAAACCCTTTCCCACATGGGTAGTGGATTATATATTTGAAGTTTCACATCAATCTGTGAAGTGTTTTCTGAGAAAAACATTTTTAATTGTTCACCCCCAATCCAGTATGGCTGCCAAACCGCATGAACTATGATGTCATACTTACCAAACTTTATTCGCTGTGGCTCGCAGTTTTGTAAGCACCCACGTAGATATCACTGCTCGCAGTTATAAGTGACAGTTCTTGGGATAAACTATCCATGAGAAATATAGTTTGATGAAAATAATGTAATAGGGTAGCATCGTCATTGGAACAGTCGGCGTGGGATGGTATCATCGTATGATTCATAGGAATGGGCATCGTTCATGATCCAGTATCACTGCTCTTAATTACAAGTGGCTGTTCTAGTTATTATTATTATTATTATAATATAATGTTGATATAGACATATAATGAAAACCAAACATAAAATGTTTCATTCTTTTGAACTATTGCGAGTGTCACTCATCAAACTTCTTAAACTCCCTTGTATTTTGCATAAACAAACCCAGGAAATATTTCTCCTTCATTTCAAGGTCCTTTTCCTTCTGAGATTGTTTTTGTTTCGTTTTTTTCTAACCACTTTCACACAATCCAGTTACAATTCCTACAGCGACATTGATAAAAAGAGATTTGTTTTCAATGATACTCTTGAAAAGTTCTTTCATTACCGTGTGTTCGTGCCTAACGTGTAAAAGCTGTGAGTTTTTGCTGCATGCCTAGTGCGAACATGTACAATCATCTGCAGTTACCAGCTCACCTCTGATCATCATGCCAATGTTTCGTTAGCCGAAGATTCGTTCCAGCCGTGCCCACATGCACTTGGTCTGTTTTCAACTGTCCAGCTTCCATGAGAGAATATTCTCAGAAATGCTGGCATCTTATATACAAGGTACTTTCATACGAGGACATCTCATAGAATGTTTTCTTCATTTTTTTCAAAAGAGCCTTCATACATCTGCATAATGTCGATGGTGTAAGTGGAGGAGGATTACTAATAGGTGCAGTGAGAATAAAAGGGTGTATTGGGTGAGGGAGTAGGGAGTTATTGGGGTATGGCCTGCATGTCTGGGTTACATGGAGCGGAAATAGCGCGTCTCAAATGCTTCCAGGTTCTGTGGCAAGTCCTTTGAGCCCCCCTCCCTCCATCACCCCTTCTTCCTCCCTCGGTTTTTTTTACTTTCTCCACTAATGCTAGGGCTTGGACATAGGTCAGGTTACAAGGCAAGGTAAGGAGATGCCCAGGCATTGGAAGGTAATGGGGGAGAGATTGGAAGGTCAGTCTGCCTGCTTTTCCCGTCTAGACTGCAAAGGCCACCGGATGCTGACTCGTGGCAGAAGGAGCAGGGGGTTGCGCCGCTTGGGGCTTTTTGGCCATGTAGTCTTGTCTGGCCACATTGTTCCTCCATTTGCTGGATGAGGTCAGCCAATTAATAATAAAAAAAACCCTCAAAATATTCCTGAAGGAAAGCCACATTTGATGTTGCGGTGCAGGACGCGCTTAGGGATGAGCTGGTGTGTTCTGTATGCGCCATTTCTGCTTCTGCAGCACGTGGCTGATGCTTCGGGATGACAGCGTTGCTTTGGTGATATCCAGTGACAAGCAATTACCATTCTTATCTTGCATTTATCCTGCCAGTGCTTTCAAATGCAGAGTATGGTCATCTACGGATCACCCAGAACTGCATCTTCTTTCACTTTCCAAAGTGTAATATTCGAGATGATGATGAGCTGCGGCAACATAAAAGCATCATCCTTTCATCGTGATCTTGGTCCTTTTCTCACCATCTGTCTCCAGCAGCAGGATTCTCAATGTTCCTCAGCGAATCGACAAATGGCCGAGCAATGCAAATTATTTTCTTTATTGATTTTCTTGGAGGATATATCAATAGAAATTACAATATTGCATTATTGTAATATATTTAAAGCGTACGGAAATATGGCGGGATATTTGACCCCCAGCGCTCCCCTCATACATTCCATCCATGTCTCCCTCCCTCCCTTTAAATTCCTCTCTAATATCCAAACTTTTTTCCCCCTTTTCGTTTCTCTCCACCCACTCTACCTCAACCTTCTTTCTCTCTCCCGTCATTCGCCTTTGTCATCATCTCAATCGCTTTTGGCAAGAATCATTCCATCCCCCACCTCCGAGTTAAAAAAAAATGACTCCCGGTCCGAACGTTTCAAATGGATGATCCCTGATCTTAAACAAATGTAATATCGAATTCACTTACACCGGTTTATTGTACAAATCAATGTGTTGAATAACAAAAACAAACAAACAAAAAATTATCGGTTACATCGACAAATCATAATTTTTCTCTCTCAAAAAAAAAAAGTCAACATTTCCGAGCTCCTGACCTTCACTCATTCCCATATATTCTTACTGAGTTCATGCTAGTCAACATCACGTGACCATGGAAGACAAAGCATGAATGGGCACGTGACCTTCCTTTCCTTTCAAAGTATAAATTGTGTTGAGATCATGGTTACTGGATGCTGTATAAGTGAATCTATTTGCTTTGCTTACTGCGTAGACCTCCTTACAAGATTTTCACCATGAATTATTGAAAATTAGAAGGGCACTCGGTGGAGCGCATACCTCCGCCACGTAATGCCTGATCCACGAGAACATATCGGGCCCAATACACTTTTCAGATATCATGCTATACAGTACTATATCATTTTCGGCCCTTTCTCTCAATAGTAAAGAATCACTTTGAAAATTAAATAATTCTCGAATCCAGATCCGGATTCGGATCTTCACCAAAGTTGAATCAATTTGTCGTGGTCACACACCCAACATGTCCACCAAGTTTCATCCGATCACGTCCACCACTTTTTGAGATATCGTGCTATATATCATTTTTGGCCCGATAATGGTAAAGAGTCACTTCAAAAATTATAGTCGTCGGATCCGGATCCGGATCATCTTCACCAAAATCGAAAGCAGTTCGTCCTTGTCACAAACTGAACCTGTCCACAAAATTTCATCCGGATCCGTCCACAACTTTTTGAGATATCCTGAACACAGACAAACAAACAGACAAACAGAAAGGGGTGAAAACATAACCTCCTTCACCTTCGGTGGCGGAGGTAATGATACGGAAACAATTGAGTGACCTCCAATCATTGCACATACCGGACATTCACCAACGGGATTTGCTGCCTTTGTATAACACCACGGTGATAAGAAAATTCATCAAATTTCCTTAAGAGGTGCACACAAGATGGCTAAGATGATAAAGAAATAATTTTATTAGTGATATGAGATACCACAAACGTTAAGAGTCAAATAAAACAAAAAGTAGATTTGGTAGTTTGCGAGCCTGCAGGACGACTGTTCCTGGATCTATTTGAATGAGAAGGATTTCTTGAATGGAATTAATAAAAGAGCATTTTAATTAAACTCTTATATATTGTTATCACTTCATCCTTGAGAGAAAATCGCATCCAAGTTTAACACGATAATTATCCGAGATTTTGTTTCATTACTGCTGAATTATGTCAACCATTAATGAATGAATTTTATGAGAATTAAATCTTTTTGAAATTTTGATATTTTCTCTGGACAGAAATTCCATGAGAGAATGATATTTTTTAATGTTTGAATGCTATTGTCACCAGAACAGGGGGTTTAAAGAGCCCAAAGGGTATTTGGAAGGCTAAGCCATGTGCTCCAGAAAGCCCAATCCTCTGGTTAAGTAGAACACCCCCCCCCAATCAGAGAGCTCAGAAGAAGGCTTGGAAGGCAAAACAAGTTGGGATTAATGAAATAATGCACAATTGACATTACAGCAGAGTACAATGTCTGGTTACAATATATGTATGCATATATGTATGCATATATATATATATATATATATATATATATATATATATATATATATATATATATATATATATATATATATATGTTATGAAAATGGCTTAGGTGTTAACAAAGCATTAAATGTTGATTAGTTATCTCTTAATGAATGTTAGCTTAAGTGTTTTGGAACCCTAGTTTTGTAAACCCAGCGCATGTGCGACCCTTGCGGAGTGAGGGGAAAAGCCTTGTAGTTGGCACGTGTGGCAGTGGATATACAAGCCAGCTGCAGAATTGGCGCTGATGTCGAGTCAGGAAGAGTCGATGTCAGAGACAAGTCTGCAGTGAGCCGCAGAGAGTCATTAAAGGGGAAGGCAACAGTGTCGGTGTCAAGACCGTTTGTCAGTGTCTCACAGGTGATGAGTCGGTTAAGAAGGGGCTCAACACGAGAGACAAGTTGGAGACAGTCAGAGTGCGAAGAGAGATGAGGACAAGGTCGGTGCCAAGCTGAGTCCCATACTTGGCTTAGTTTGAGCGTTTCTCAGCATTCCATATGCGGCACGAGTCACCGGGCTCCCTTTTGCGAGCCCATGGGCACCTCACAGGCACCTCAGGGAAAGCTCCCCTCCACAACCACGTCCATTTTTGTCCAACTCTTTCCTCTGTCCTGCATCCCTGAACAAGTCTGTGCATGTTTATTTCGACTAAAATAGGCGGAGTCCATCTCCAACTCCATTAATCACATTGTACTGATTTGGTTTTTCCCCTTTCTTTTCTATTCATTGATTTACTGCATCTTCCCCATGCTGGTCGTCAAGCTCAAAGCACGTCACGGCAGCGATTGCGAATCACCCTTCAGCATCAGCCCGCCCCTTTTACCGAAGGATCGGCTTCTTCTTCTTCTTACCATAAAATCGAAGAGAGAGCCACATGGAGTTTTTGTGTTCTGAGAAGCCAGGCACACTGCTAGAAGGAACGATGAGCCACACCGTTCATTTATTGTCAAGCCCAGTCCCGTGTACAACATAATTGTTTTCACGACCTTTACAAACCACGGTTCGACAGAAAGTTGTGAATTAATGGATCAGGCTGCTGGGAATGCAGGGGAAAAAAATGGCGTAAAAATTGACACTTCCGCATAGTTTGCTGGCTCACCGTGCCTCAACGTGACGTCAGAGCGAGTCAAGACCAGCACCATCGGTGAGTGGGGTTATCACTCTACTGGCTCAGCCATTTGGGGGTACCTCAGTGCTTCCACAGCGGCTCGAGAACCTGTCAAAGAAGGCACCTGGTTCGAATCTTGCACTTTAAAATCATTTTAAAATCACATACAAAACTCAAGGTGCTCTGTGCGGTTATATGGCACTCGGTGAGGTTTATATATAGCGCTGTTCACACAAAACCATCATGGCGACTCCAGATCCTGACAAAGAAGGCACCTGGTTCGAATCTCGCGCATTCTAATTCGCATGTCACACTCACGGCACTCGGCGCTGTTTGCAACCGTGTGGTGCTGCTCACATGGAATGATCAACATGGCTGTGTGGATGAGGTCGCATGGACAGATGACGTATCTATGACATGTGATGATTTCTCGAGCGCAGAAAGTACACGAACCTCATGACGCACATACAACCACCCGTTACTCATCCTTACAATCAAGCCCCTTTTCCAAGTCCACGTTCATGCTTCCATCCGTCACTCATCCAAATTAAATCACACTCTCACCGTAACTCACATCAGCGCCGAACCCCTCACATTCGCAGTACATTTGTGCACATGTCCATTATTCTCGCAAGTTTGTTCCATTTTTGTCCCTGAAGCTTCCGGTGTTACCATGGTCACTAATCCATGCAACCACGCCCCGAGCATAATAACCACGCCCCTCAGCAATTCATCGTGCCCCCATGTGTTTTTCACCACGCCCATGTGACGTGCACGTCTTTTCTGGTTGTTATTTATTATCCCGCCCCCCCCCTCCCCGGAGGGAGGGAGCGGGATATTGTAATCGTCCAGTTTGTTTGTCTGTCTGTAAGCAACTTTACGGCAAAACGGCTTTAGCAAACACGAGCAAATTTAATCAACAGGTGGGCAATGAACGTTGGACGACCCCATTAACTTTTGGGTCCAATTGGATCAAAGGTCAAGGTCAAGGTCACGAAAAGATCAAAATCGTTTTTTGCTCATAACTTCGTCAAAAATGATCCGATTTACTTCAAACTAAGATAACAGTGAACCTTATTCTATTTGTCACTTATAATCCTACCCATTTCTATAGTGAAAATGCATATTTGTGAAGATCGGTAGGGTCCGAAGTTTTGGGGGTCATGGTCATCGGTCAAAATTACAAATTTTCCATTAAAACTAAAACTCTCTCCTC
Source organism: Eptatretus burgeri (assembly GCF_056783735.1). Lineage (NCBI taxonomy): Eukaryota > Metazoa > Chordata > Myxini > Myxiniformes > Myxinidae > Eptatretus > Eptatretus burgeri. The sequence continues at coordinate 19,850,215 of NC_140967.1, forward strand.
TTCTTCTTTCGGCTGCTCCCGTTAGGGGTCGCCACAGCGGATCATCCGTCTGATCCGCATAGAGATTTGGCACATGTTTTACGCCGGATGCCCTTCCTGACGCAACCCTGGTCGCCTCTTACGACACAGGGATATGGTACACCTATTTAACCAGGGTATACACCGGCCCAGTATACTGGTACTCATTTCGCCGACCTCGGAAGGATGACAGGCTGAGTCAACCCCCTGGTTTATTAATTCAGTGGCCCAACGGGGCTTGAACTCAGGACCTTTTGGATCCCAAGCCGCTGCCCAAACCACTGCGCCAACACCAGGCTCCCATTAAAACTAAAACATGGTTACGAAAATACAAATTTATGGGAAAACGGCTGGCTCATACTGTCAAATTGTATCCACAGGTTGGTAATGAACCTCGGATGACCCCATTAACTTTTGGGTCCCCATGAGGTCAAAGGTCAAGGTCAGGTCATGAAAAGGTCAAAATAGTTTTTCGCTCATAACTTCATCAAAAATGGTTTAATTGACTTCAAACTAAGACTAAAATATTCCTTATAATCAACATTCAGGTTAAGGATGTATCAAATTTCAATTTGATCCCCAAAATAACTTTATGCCTTAAATGGGCAGGATTTGTTGTGCCTGGCACCACTTGTTAAACTTGTTTTGCTAGAAAGCATTCTGGCTGTGGATTTTGAGCTACAGACTTGCCCTCCAACATAACCAAGTTATCTTAAAAACCGAAACTGTGCACCAAACGTGTTGTACAATCAAATTAATTAATCCTTAACGCATTGCACCACTGAGTCACTGCACATGCGGCATCTTAGGAGTTAATCTTTGGAGGCAGAACACCTCCACTCGGCATCTGAGGGGTCGATCTCCAATTGTCTCACCTCGTTCGTTAGGGAGACCGAGGTGTGTGAGAGAGAGACAGAGAGAGACAGAGAGAGACAGAGAGAGACAGACAGAGAGAGAGACAGAGAGACAGAGAGACATATATATATATATATATATATATATGACTAAAACTCTCGTCTTGTATCTATGTATGTATGTTCCTGAAATACAGCCAAAACGGTACACAATCCACGATTGGACTTCGGGTTCTGGGTTTGGGGCGTCGGCAGGTCTCTCTCGGGGCTTACTGCCGACTTTCTCAAAGTTAAGATCCCGGTCGTTATCTGTCCCGTTTTTACTGCTTATTTTTTCACCTACATGTTCCTGTGTGTTCCCAGTTCGGTTTTGTTTCAAAAATCGTGCTATTTTGGGAGTTTTCGTCGACCTTGTCTTACCGGGTTCCTTGAGGCCTACCCATCCTTCCCCTCTCGGTGTACGATCGTGTTTACCTGTATTCTCTCCCGATTACAATCGATTCCTATTTTCCCAATGTCCCCTATCCCTCCCAATCTAAACACTCTGTTTCTTGTCTTAAATCCAAAACAAAAAAACCCAAAACAAACAAACAGAAAAACAAAAAAAAATTACCTTTCTCCCTGCACACCCATGAGTCCCGATCCTTCTTCTTCTCCTATTCATCTTACAATTCTTCTTCTTCTTCTTCTTCTTCTTCTTCTTCTTCTTCTTCTTCTACTTCTACTTCTACTTCTTCTTCTTCTTCTTCTTCTTCTTCTTCCCGGCACACCATCTTTATTATACTGTGCTGACCCTCTCTCGCCATTACCTTCACAATTTCTTCCTACAACCTTCCATTCCCGAATCTTACCTATTCTGCAAAAATCAATAATCTTCCTTGTATCCTTTCGATCTATCCATACACCTCCTGTAACCACGTGTCTCTTGACTCTTCCTGATATTTTTCATCGACCCAGCAGCTTCACTCGACGTTTACAGTCCCAAACTCACCACACACTTCCACGATTTTACTTCAACCTTCCCTTTTCCGAATGTTACACAATCCTTATTTAAAACAAATAATTTCACTTTTGACGATACACCTCCCATAGCCAAGTGCTTCTCCCGGAACCACGTGATCCATTTACACCCCCTGCGTTTACCGATCCAATTTCACCTCACGATTTTTTCTACAACACTTCCATTACCTAATCTGATGAAAACTCTCTCAAACAATAATAATAATAATAATAATAATAATAATAATAATAATAATAACAATAAAACGATCTATAATAATGCTTCATCTTCCTCTTTCACACGTGTGGTACTCTTTACTGTATCATAATGCACAACTCTTCTACTATTGAAACAGACTGCTCTCAATTCGACCTCCTTCATACCTTGCCTAAAAACTCCAACTGTTACAGCGTTTCTTCTCTCCATTCTCTGAATTCGCCTTTATTGCATCCATCAAGAATTGTCTTCAATCACATCTCTGACCAAAAACTTACAAAAAAAAAAAACCCCAGTGAAATGAGAGCGAGAGAAGAACCTTCAGAGTTTAGGCTTTATTCCATTTGATTGGAGCCGCTTCTGTGGGCACACCGGGGAATACAGGTTCAGCTAGGAGTACATAAGCAGTAACGTATACATGTGTAATTAATCATCGCAGAATAAATCCGCGTAAGCACGGAGTTCGATATAATCTCCATTCTCACCAGTCAATGAGCACCTTCAGTCAACGAGCACCAAGTGAACAGCCGATGTAAATGGCAATGCCCCGGGGACAATCACCCCGCACCGCGGAGACCTCCCCTTATACGCGAGACGCACAACATGTGATCCCGCGTCATGTCCCTCAATTCACCTCAATTCACCACACCCAGTTTGCGATGCATGTTCGCTTTCCATCAACCATTCTTTTTTTCCAATTTCAGTGCCAACTCACCCCTCTCACCCCTCCCTCTCACAGCAACCATCACACTCTGCTCCCTCCAAGCCTCCCTCTCACCTCTCTCAAAAACTCCCCCTCACCTTTCTCCCGCAACTCTCCCCACTCACCCTTCTCCCACCATTCACCCCCCTCACTCACCCTTATCAAAGTTGCCCCCACCTCTCATTCACAAAGCTTCCTCCTTCCACTGCCCTCTCACCTCCATCTCTTCACTCCACCTCCTCAAATCCTCAACTGCCTTCTTCCCCCTCTCTTGTCCCCCTCTCCCCCAGCACCACAGAGCCTTTTCTCCTCCTCATCCGGCCCCTCACCAAGCTATTCTGCAATCCCCCACACTCTTTCAACAACCCTCCTTCCTTGTCCTACCCTCACCCTCCCCTCCCACCCCCTGCACCGAAAGCCTTCTCCTCTCCCTCTTCATTAACAGTGTGGACCTCAATATCGAGGGCCTTCGCTCAAACCTTTCAGATCTCTCCATACAGGTTGCCACTGACAAATCAGACATAATCTGCCTAACAGAAACTTTCCTCCCTCAAGACATCTCTGACTCCCAAGTATCTCCCTGGTTACTCCCTCCTCCGGTATGACGGACCTGAGCCTCGTCCTGGTGGAGGAGTTGCTCTCTTCATCAAAGACTCGATTCCTCACTCTCCGTGCACTGCCCTCACTCCCCCACACCCCCAGGAATACTGCACCGTCCACCAAACAGTGATGACTCCATCTCCACCTCACCATCCGAAAACATGGACCAACTTCTATCTTCTCATCCAAACTCTCTCTTCCTCATATGTGGTGACTTCAATTGTCATCATGCCAGTTGGCTCGGTGTGGGTACCCCTCTCACCTGTCATGGCACTTCATCAAAAGCTTTCTGTGACTCATTGGGACTGACTCAATCAGTCAATTTCCCGACCCGGATCTCAACCAATGGTACTCCATCTCTTCTGGATATGATTTTGATAAATTTCCCTGAAAATATCTGCTGTTCTTCCCCCACTCCAATCGGTTCTTCTGACCACGTCCTTGTCAAAGTGGACATCTCTCTGGGTGTTATCAGAGAACCACCTCACCGCCGTCGAGTCTGGCATTTCACTCAAGCCGACTGGCAGGGTCTCCAAGCAGCCAACAAACTTATAGACTGGTCTCCTATCGCCACTTTCTCCAACATCAACTCATCCTGGGAATTCTTACAAAGAAACTTGCTCTCCCTCATGCACAGACGTATCCACTCTCGTCTTCAGTTGTCCTACCCTTCCTCCCGCCCTTGGTTTACTGAAGCTTGTGGCGAGGTAGTTGTCCTGAAACAACTTGCCTTTGCATCATGGAAAGTAAACCCAACTGAGGGCAATCTTAGTTCCTTCCATAATGCTCAGAACAAGTGTGTATCTACCCTCAGGAGAGCCAGAAAACAACATTTCTCAGCTCGTCTGAACTTTTAAACCTCTCTCCCTCCTGCAAATCCTGGTGGTATCGAATAAAATCTGTTTCTGGTGTATGCTCCCCCTTCATCCCTCCCCTTACCTCAAATGGCCACACTGCTGATACCACACGTGAAAAGGCTGAATGCCTAAACTCTGTGTTTGCATCGAACTCTTGTGTCCAAAACCAATCGCTTTCTCTACCCACCTTAACCAGTCACACCCAACTGTCCCTGGACTCTGTGTCCTTTTCTCCTGACAAGGTGGAGAGCTTGCTGTCAAACCTCCACTCAGATTCTACAACTGGTCCAGACGGCATCAGCCCACGTGCCCTAAAAACCTGCTCCTCTGCTCTTGCTCACCCTCTCCCTGTTCTTTTCACCCTCTCATTTGCTCAAGGTCATCTGGAATCTGCTTGGAAATCAGCAAACATGACTGCCCTGCATAAAAAAGGTGCAAAAACAGATCCCTGCAACTACAGACCAATCAGCCTTCTCCCAATCATCAGGAAGGTTATGGAATCCATCATCGCTTCAGACATCAAATCCTTCCTCTTCTCCAATGGCTTGATTTCTGATCATCAATTTGGATTCAGACCAGGTCACTCTACCCTGAAAATGCTGTTTCTGCTCTCCCAACAATGGATGGAGGTCCTCAATGCCAGACAGGAAATCCGAGCCGTATCCCTAGACATATCACGTGCTTTAGACATGGTCTGGCAGCCTGTCCTGCTCACCAAACTCTCTTCCTATGGTATCCAAGGCCATCTCCACTCATGGTTCACGGACTTCCTCTCCTGTTGCAGTCAACAACGTGTGGCCCTAAATGGAGTTCTTTCATCCCCTCTTCCTGTCCAGGCTGGAGTTCCTCAAGGTAGCGTTCTGGGCCCTTTTCTTTTTCTGGTTTTCATCAATGATCTCTCCGACTTTCCGGAAAATCCATTTTATCTCTTTGCTGATGACTCCACCCTCTGCCGATATGGAATCTGATATGATATGGACAGAGAACTGATATGGAATCTGTCATTCCTCAGACCGGCAAGCAGCAGCTTCTTTGCTCACTGCAGATCTGGATATAATAACAAACTGGTCCAACACGTGGAACATGTCTTTAAATCCGGACAAATCTCACACTCTCACGATGTCTCTCCGAAAGGACCATTTAGAAACCCCCCCCCCCCATCCACTTTTTCAACAATCCTCTGGAAGAAGTCCTCTCTTTCAAGCTTCTGTGTCTCACAATCTGCTATGATCTTTCCTGGGAAAGCCACATTTCAAACCTGGCCCCCAAAGCCAGTTGCCCACTGGGAATCCTCCATCGTGCAAGGTCCTTCTTCAGCCCACCTCAGCTCCTGACCACTTACAAAGCTTTTGTCCGCAGCCTGATGGAGTACTGCTCTCCCCTCTGAGCTGGTGCTCCTTCCCCCCACCTTTCTCGGCTTCATGCTGTGGAAACCAAGGCATTTCGGATCATTGGCATCTTCCACGATGAGGCTGAGTCCTTGGGCCTCTCATTCTCTCACCACAGGCAGGTTGGTGGTCTTTCTGTCTTCCACCGTCTCCTCTGCAGTCTTGCCCCCCCCCTTGCTGTGTCTGCGATTTGTCCCCACCACATTCCTGCAGGGCGCTCAAGGTCTGCCAACAACCCCTTTCTGGTAAAACTACCAAAATCACGAATCACTGCTCATCTTCACTCTTTCATTCCTCTTTTTCCAGCTTTTGGAATAAACTCCCTCACTCTATTGAATCCCATTCTTCCTTTCAGGCCTTCAAAACAGCTGTTCACCACCATCTCTTATCCCCCATCCAAATCCTTGATGTTTTCTTCCCCAGTTAATCCATGCCAAGCCCACCTCTTTCAAATTCCCTGCCTTCCTTCCTGAAAGTCCCTGTCATGTCCATCTTGTATTCCCCATGTTCATCGCCCCATCCCTCTCCCTTCCACAGATCTCCTAATGTCTCTGTTCCCCACTGTTTTGTCCTTCCCACTCCTGCCCCTCTTGTCTGATGCCCCCCTTGCTGTGTGTTGTATGTTAGCTCTCATACGAGCCTCAAGGTATATAAAAAAAAATTATGGCCACCTTACTTACCATTTGCCTGCAGTGTGCAGTATCAAGCTTCGTTCAAATCGAACAAGGAAAAAAATTATTAAAAAATCAATTCCCGATTCAGTCAAGTACTCTTCGGGAGGATTTGATCAATGCAAACAACCTCAGCGGTATAGTTCGGTGGAGCTATCTTTTTTTTCTTGAAATGATTTTTTTCATCAACCGCTGTCGCAACGGGAACCAAACGGGTTCACGGGTCATTTAGTATATATATATATATATATATATATATATATATATATATATATATATATATATATATATATATATATATATATATGCAGTATGAAGCTTATTATATACACTGATTCACTGACTCACTGACTGATTGATATTAAAGATCGGCACCTTCTTGGTGACGAACAAAGCTAAAATTTTGCGTGCCGATAGATATCAAAGCCGATGTACCAGCAAAAAAGCACCGCACTGTCGGAAAGCATCCATAAATGAAAATATAAATTGGTCAAAATAAATAAATGAAAAAAAGTAAATGAAAAAACAAAAATACAGAGGAGACTTCCTCTCCTGTCGCAATTAACGTGTGGCCCTCCCTTAGGAGGCACGGTAAGAGATGGTGGTGAAAAATGAGGAGGCACGGTCATTTTGTGTGTCGATGGACATCGAAGCCGATGCACTGGGAGAATACAATGAGTCGTTGGAAATTGTCTGGAAATGAAAATATAAATACACGAAAAAATCAAATGCAGGTGAGTGACCCAGACAATGGGGAAGCACGGTTCGTTATTGTTTACAATCTGTAAGCATCAGAGACATGACTGAAGTAAATCGACAACTTAAATTTATTCATTTCATCTGCATCATGCAGTTTTACTCAGTGATGGTTTTTTTTTTGTAGACATTGTCGAGGCTCATATGAGAGCTAATACACAATGCACAAAAAGGGGGGCAGGAGATAAGAGGGGTGGGGAAGGGAAGGAAATAACAGGGGGAACAGAGACATTTGGAGATCTGTGGATGGGAGAGGGATGGGGTGAGGAAGACGGGGTAAACAAGATGGACACCACAGGGATTTTCAGGACCTTACACGACAGGGAACTTTTGTGAAGGAAGACAGGGAATTTGAAGTAGATGGGTTTGGGGTGGCTTAACGGAGGAATAAAAGATCATGCTTTTTGATGGGGGAAGATAAGAAGTGGTCGTGAACAGCTGTTTTGAAGACCTGGAGGGAAGAATGGGATTGAAGAGAGTGCGGGAGTTTGTTCCAAAGGTGGGAAAAAAAAAGAGGAATGAAAGAGTGAAGGTGAGCAATGATTCGTGATTTTGGTAGTTTTACCAGAAGGGGTTTGTTGGTGGACTTTGAGCGTCCTGTAGAAATATAGGGGGATGTAATTGCCATTACCAATCAGTAATGTAAGTAATTACATTACCAAAAAGTAATTACATTACCATGTAATTGCCAGAAATATAGCGTCCTGTAGAAATACATATCACAGCCAGAGGATGGGAGAAGGGGGCGAGACTGGAGAGAAGATGGTGGAAGACAGAAAGACCACCGACATGTCTGTGGTGAAAGAGTGAGAAGCCCAAAGACTCAGCCTCACCGTGGGAGATACCAATAATCCTAAATGCCTTGGTTTCCATAGCGTGAAGCCGAGAAAGGTGAGAGGCAGGAGCACCAGCCCATAGGGGAGAGCAGTACTCTATCAGGCTGCAGACAAATGCTTTGTATGTGGTCAGGAGCTCAGGTGGGCCGAGGAAGGACTGAGCACGACGGAGGATGCCCAATCGGTGACTGGCTTTGGAGGCCAGGTTGTAAATGTGGCTTTCCCAGGAAAGATCATGGCAGGTAGTGAGACCCAGAAGCTAGAAAGAAAGGACTTCAGGAGGATTGTTGAGAAAGTAGTTGGGGGGGAGGGGTCCAAATGCTCCTTTCGGAGAGACATCGTGAGAGTGGGAGATTTGTCAGGAGTGAAAGACATGTTCCACGTGTGGGACCAGTTCATGATTTTATCCAAATCTGCAGAGAGCGAATAAGCTTCTGCTTGCCGGTTTGAGGGATGACAGATGGTACGGCAAAGGGTAGACTTACCAGCAATGAGATAAAGAAGATTTTTCAGAGAGTCAGAGATTTGTACTAATATTCGACTATTTCTTTGGACAAACGAGTTCTTTGGTCTTGGGCAACAACTAACTATGCCTCGAGCCCAGGGAGCGCACTAACTTTCCGATTTTCCAACGGGATGAATTGTTGTCCAGTCGGAAGGTGGAGTCAGCCAGTGTCAGATAGCTCAGAACCTTGGCCTTCTGCTTTCTATGGTCAATCGGGTGATTGTGCAATTCACCAGCAAAGGCAAGGAATCCAAAGCTTCCCGTTCTGGTTGACCTCGCCCCTCAGAAAGGTTTCTTCAAGTTGTCAAGCGGTCCATTGGGAAAACTCTCCATTGCAAGGCAAAAGATGTTGCAGAAGAGGTCCAAGTTAGCTCTAGAACTGCCGTGCAGCACCTTCATCAACTGGGCGACTACGAGAAAGAAGCTGGGAGAAAACCTCTTCTTCGACCAGTCTAAATGCAAAGGAGAAAGAAGTGGGTTGACGAGATGGCCAACAGACCCTTGAAGTTTTGGCAAACTGTAATTTTTTCAGATGAGTCCCAATTTACTCAATTTTTTGACAGTGGATGCGTATGGGTCTGGAGACTTCCCAATCAAGAGTTTTCCTTGAACTGATTGCAGCCAACTGTCAAACATGGTGGTTTTTCAGTGATGGTGTGGGGAGCAATCTGAAGCACTGGTCGGTCAGAGCTTGTGGAGTGCGTTAGCAACATCAACGCTACAACACATTTCTATCCTTAAGGATGGACGTCTCCCTGTCTTCTTCACTGGTCAGATGGTCAAAAACAACACTCTGTTCTTGGAAGATGGAGCCCCATGCCACACTGCAGAAAGACCAAAGAATGGCAGGACAGAAATGGGATCAAGCGACTTCCATGGCGAAGTCTGTCTCCTGACATGAATCCCATTGAACACCTCAGGGCAATATTGCAGTAAGCTGTGTGGAAAAAGTCCACAAAACCAACATCACGGGCAGAATTGCTAAACCTTTTGCATGAAACCTGGTCAGAAATTCCAGAAGAGAAAATTTCAGAACTTTTTAGTTCTATGCCTGAAAGAATAAAAGCATTGAAATCTGCAAATGGCAAGTCCACCAAATACTAGTGTATGTATTAAAATGGATCAAATGTTCTTCAAATGTTCAATAAATAAATTATTTAAACATCATGGTGTCTATTTACTTCTGTCATGTGTATGTATGAATATGTATCTGCATAAATCATGTATATATATATATATATATATATATATATATATATATATATATATATATATATATATATATATATATATATATAGTTACAATTGTGGAAAAGGACCCCAAGGATGTCACACCCAACACATAAGGGATTCCCTAGTTAGATATCTCACGAGTGATTATGTTTTTTCAGGTTATCTTTCCTCATATCAGGGATGCGGAAAATATGTTGTGATTGTTAGAAGGTTGCATCCCCGTTGTGATTCCCCATCTTCTTGAGATCCCATCCATCCATCCACTCGTACAAATCCCTCACCCTTCCCCTCTTGAACTTCGCAAGCCCCATATCTTCTGGAACCCTTCCCCCTCGTGATTTAACCCATTTCAATCCCTCCCATCCCCAATCCCTTCGAATCCTTTCCATCCTCCCCCCGAATACATTCCCACAGTGCAAACCATACCGACACCACAATCAAAAGCCGACATTAGCACTGCGATTCCAATGGCAAGTTCCGTGGTGTTGCAATTCCAATGGCAAGCAAGGAATGCGACATCACACTGCGCCACAAAAGCAGAGCGATGAAACCACCGATGAAGTTCAACTAGCAGTGAGACTTCCTTTGAATCATGTCACCCTACAAATGATCCGAAAAATGTCCCACAGAACATGACGCAAAATTATTCTCTGTAATGACAATGATGGAGCAAAAATTGATCAAAGGACACTTAAGGCTTGTGTCATATGCTGTAAAATGTGTAATAAAGTAAGAGTACTGCAAATGTATGTGGTGTAGCTTGCAGGACCCTTCAGTGTTGTCAGATAATATGATAAAATGCAATGTCACAATTTTCACAAGGGATGACAAGACATTGTGGCCACCCTGTACTTTAATAAAATAATTTCAATTTTTTTACTGTCAAAGTATGTTGGAAGGAATGTTTAAATTATTTCTGTTTAATTCAAAAAGGTAATATCGCAGGTGAAAATGACGATGCCCACCCCCGCCCCCCAACCATCTCAAACGTAGCCTTATTCTATTACTGTATTTATGATGCAAAAATCGACTTGATTTAAGACATTTCGATTTAAGTCGCACTTTTCAAGAACACATCCGTGGTGGAAATCGAGGTATCCTGGTATATCTCGGCATATATATATATATATATATATATATATATATATATATATATATATATATATATATATATATATATATATATATATATATATATATGTCAGTCAGTCAGTCAGTCTGTCTGTCCCCTCCAGAACTCCAAAACCATGAAACCTCATGGCCCCAAACTTTGCATGCATCTGAAGGGAACCCCAAGGTCGTGCATGGATGAAAACTGGGTATTTGGGTAAATTTAAACACCCCTTTTTGAAGATAATTAACGGCTTACCTTCAGGAAAGGCTTATCCTTGGTCAGCCCAACTTTACCCCATATGGGTCTTAGCCGCCATTTTGATTTGGCCTACTAAAAATGCCTTGCCTTGGAAACATGGTATACTCTCACAGCCTAATTAAATATATAATCGAAATATGATTTCGGATTTGATGATCGGATCTCATGGAATAAATAAATGTGAAAATCTGGAGGAAAATCTGGCTCTCAAGAAATTACGGATTCTTATAACTAAGCGTATAAGCATGTATATTTAAGGAAGGTTATGCTTCCACCTTCTCCGTATTTACACAAAAACATGTGAAATTGCCAAAGCATGAAATTGACTTTTTCTACTGTTCCAACAATTATATTGAGTGAAGAAAAGATAAAGAACAATGCCTGAAGTGTAAATTCATTGAGTACACCAAAGGTAATTTTTAAGCAGGTGAAAGCCCCCTAGCATGAGCATTGGGCATGGCGAACGCAGCTCGGATCTCCATGTGGAAATCCTCGAAGTTTAGAAGGCAAAATAAATTGGAGGATAAGATTGAGTAAAGCGAAATACGAGTTCAAGAGAGAATTAAAAAAAAATGTTTTCGTTGGCTACAAAGCATTGCATCCCCACTCCACAGGATGGCCGAGAGGTACGCAGACTCATTCTAAGCTGTGTAGCCTGGGTTTGAATCTCAGACCAGCTACAAAATGTCATCCCAGTGTTTCACAGGCATGGTGATTAATCAATGTGTGTGCCCATCCCTCAGATGGACGTTAAACTGGGCATCACATCTGCCAGAATTAGTTGGTGGATGTTAAAGATCCCTTAGTGGTGTCTTTCACACAGAGTAAGAGAGCTATCCCTGGCATCCTGGCCACATTCCAAGCTGTTACCATCCATGGCCCTGGCGGTTAGGTTGATTTCCCCGACACAATTGTCGTGGACGGGCGGTCAACACTGACCAGGCTGGATCACTGAGCGGTTTTCCTTGGAGGCGAACACGTGATCCTCGGAGATTGTAGCGAGCGTGGAACGGTTAACGGTTAGGACGTTCCAGAGGTGTTCACTAAGACGGTAGCAAAAGGGCATTATACTCTAACCCACAACAGATACAAGCAACTGAAATAAATTCGGGTGTTTAATGAAAATCAAATATTTACAATGGAAACAATTCAAGGTGAAATAATAAAAACAGAACATGAGGGAAACTAAATCTAATTTCCGATTTGAGGCGCCTCCACACTCGGATACAAACACGTACAAGGGGCAAAGAATAAATAAAAGAAAAATCCTCCAGCACGTGGGCAAATACACACAGCGCAAACATGAGAATCATGCAGCCTTCTTCGTCCTGTCAAGGAGAAGCAACCGTAATGCCCTTCTCTTCCAACCGCCATCTCCTCACTCACATCACACTCTCGACCATGTCCCTCACACCCAAAACTCAACCCAACAAAACCATCTCCTCTTCCTCCTCACTTCTGATATCACACTCATCAATCATCCATCTCCAGGCATGGCTTGTTGGCACAAAACCAGGAAGGCAGGGCTTTTGCCTGCTCGGCACGTTTGGCTCACTTGTTGTTCTTTTTTATTTTTTAAGGTCGTGATTCCTATTATTGCTGGCTTGTAAATGCAAAAACCATAGGAAAAGGTCAAAGGGGGTAATCATACTGGGACAAATTAGTCTTAGACCCTATCTAATTAACACAGCACCACCCCCACCCCCCCCCCCCATGTGGTGACAATAACACTTAAGCTTGCAGTTTCCCTACTTAATTTACATTGAGATGTCTCCTACACGTCCACGGACCAAGCAACTCCATGCAATTCTATCTTTCCGATGAAATTACTCAATCTACTCCACAACTGTAACAGTTTACTAGTATGGATTGGCTCACTACATTCGCCTCTCCACACGTCATTGCAGAGATTGACATTCCAGATTTGCTGTGTTGGCATGACTTACACCAATCATCATTCAAACATTTATTTTGTACAAATTTATTTGTAATAATGGTGACATTATATTTATTTTAAATTTATTTGTGACATAAAATGGTCCAAGTGGTCAAAATGGTCAAGGGTCTAAGCTGTCTAATCTGTCTGAAGGGTGTGAGGGATCGAAATGATGTTAAGGTCTAAGGGGTCTAACATGTCTTAGGGGTCTTTTGGTTCTTCAGAGTCTTGGGGAATTAACATTCAAACAGGACATGATTAATCGGCATGTCGTCTTCACGGCTTCCCGGACTGACTCACGGCTTCACCGCCTCACCGTGCTTTTCGCTTTTATATATACAGATTAATAAAAACACACCACCACGTAACCACCGTGTTATTAAAAACACCTCACCACCATGGAATTCAAAACACCTCACCACACGTCGCTTGAGAGACCCGCTTGTTTGGACTGAGGATAAGTGCGCGAGTTGCCATGTTGTCTTGATTTACACCATGCCAAATTCAAACATTTATTTTGCAAATTTATTTGCAATATTCATGATAATACATTTTTATAAGAAATTGAAATTGAAGATTTAAGTTTGGAAAAAAATTTTTTTCAAAAAATTAAAAAACAAGTACCCTTAGGCCATATAAACAAGAGAGGTCGGTGCAACCCATAAGTTTGGTACGATTTCACAAAAGTTTGAGATAGTAGTTCAGTGACACAACACATGACAGACGCTGCAGATATTTGGATAGGCCCAAAATCCAGATTACAGATAGATGTGTGTGTGTGTGTGTGTGTGTGTGTGTGTGTGTGTGTGTGTGTGTGTGTGTGTGTGTGTGTGTGTGTGTGTGTGTGTGTGTGTGTGTGTGTGTGTGTCAGACAGACAGACAGACAGACAGAGAGAGATCAAGATCATAAAGCATAACATAACATTATCTTTGCCAGTTCACCCCATCCCCCTACTCCCTCAACTTTCTCTCTATTTCTACCCCCTCCCCTCCTCTCTCTTCCCTCTCTGTCCTCTCCTTGCTCCCCAACCCCCCCTCTTAAAAAGTGCATCACTGTTCTCCCACACCTCTCTCCTCTCTTTCTTTGTCTGTGTCCCCTACTCTCATTGTTTTCAATCACTCTGTCTTTAAGCCCTCTTTCTATCCCCTACTTCCTCACGCCCCACCTCCCCTTTCTCTTTCTCCCTCTCTCTCTCTCTCTCTTGGTATTCCCATCAGCGAAGCTTCAGATGGTATTTGCTCATGATTATAGAATATATATATATATATATATATATATATATATATATATATATATATATATATATATATATATATCTTCTTCTTCCGGCTGCTCCCGTTAAGGGTCGCCACAGCGGATCCTCCGTATGATCCGCATAGTGATTTGGCACATGTTTTATGCCGGATGCCCTTCCTGACGCAACCCTGGTCGCCTCTTACGACACAGGGATATGGTACACCTATTTTAACCAGGGTATACACCGGCCCAGTACACTGGTACTCATTTCGCCGACCTCGGAAGGATGACAGGCTGAGTCAACCCCCTGGTGTATTAATTCAGTGGCCCAACGGGGCTTGAACTCAGGACCTTTTGGATCCCAAGCCGCTGCCCTAACCACTGCGCCAACACACCAGGCTCATATATATATATATATATATATATATATATATATATATATATATATATATATATATATATATATATATATATATAATCAGCTCTCACCTAATCGACTCCACCCAGGTGGCTGGGATTATATAAATGATTGATCCCTCCCACACTCCTCAAGCTGAATAAGCTGCGTAAAGCAACCCAAGAAGACTTACACCACTCCAAAGGAACGCCTGGCTTGGCAAGCGATTACCAATTGCTGTCGATACAACTATGCACCCGGAAACGCCCGTGCAATGTCCGAATTGGACAAATCAACACTTTTGGGGGGAGTCAGAACTGCTGATACTTTCAAATCTGGAGCATCTCTTGGTTATACCAATGCAAATGAAATAAAATCAATGAACACTGGCGTCTCCAGGCATTTGTAAGCATACCCAAAGATTCGTAGCTATGATGAACAGGCATTCGATAATATGAATGAGGAAAGGAAAAAAAAAAACTTTGTTCCAAGTCAAAGCATGGTTGAGCAAACCAAAAAACATGGCGGCTTCAGACCCCAGCGCGGTTACCCAGGAAACACCTCAAGACCCCAGACAGCAAGGTGGTCGAGGATCGCCTGATGAAGGATATAATTAAATAAGTCCGTTAATTATCTTCAAAATGGCTGTTTTCATTAACACAAACACCCAATTTTCACTCTTGCACTTCCTTGGAGTTTTCTTTGTGTGCATGCAAAGTTTCAGGCTGCAAGGTTTTATGGTTTACTAGTACGTGCCGGTAAAAAAAAAATACATATATATATATATATATATATATATATATATATATATATATATATATTAATAATAATAAATAAATAAACCACACAGGCCGTTTCTTCGCTCTCACGTGCCCGTACGTGCGTGACCCGGAAGTTTGATATTATTCGCAGTTACGATGATTCGCAATTTATTTTTAATACCCAATTATTCAATTAGCGCCAACGTATTTTACCTTTTCGCAATGTCGTGGCAAGGAAAAACAAAAAGAGAAGAAAAGAGAGAGAAAAAATTTACTTCCTGGTTCGGAGCATACCAGCACTCTGATGTTCCCGAAATTTATACACCGTCTAATATGAAAACGATCATAACTTGGGCCATTGTGTTTATCTATAAATGCGCATAAGAAATCGAGAAATTATTAGAATACACGAAGTCATCACTCTCCGGAAGCCCATACGTTGTAATCCGTAATGGGGAACGCGGCTGAGCTTCCCTTCCCCATCGGCCACGCCCACGCAACAACGTGTCTTCCCATTGGTTTGGTAAATAAATGGCCATAACTTGGGAAGCACTTGTCCGATTAATATCAAACCTTGAAAAGGCACATCCTCAGGTCCCCAGCAATATACCTGGCAAGTTTCAATTAGATCGGACCAGAGGTTGTCGAGAAACAGCGGTCACACACACACAGACAGACACACACAGAGATTGCTGGAATTATAGATAGATGGAGGAGACACACACACACATTGCCTTGTATTAGGATATACTAGCAAAGTACCCGCCCATGGGCGGGTACAGTTATCTGTTGAATGGCGTTGGTCCCGTCTCGATCGGATGAAATTGAGAAATTGACGTTATCCGATGACCTTGACCCCATGACCTTTGACCTTGACCTTGATCCCCTTATGTCCGTTCCCAAGGATCACATATGCCAAGTTCCATCTCATTCTATCCAACGGTTTGGCCGTCAATAAAGGACAAACAAACATGAAAAATTTACGTTTTAGTCAATTTATGACATCATGACTCGAAAACCGGAAGTCGGAAGTGAATGTCGTCAATGAACTGTGGCATTTAATTTTGATTATCTGTCGAATGGCATTGGTCCCATCTCAATCGGATGAAATTGAGAAATTGAAGTTACCCGGTGACCTTGACCCCTTGACCCCGTGACCTTTGACCTTGAACTTGACCCCCCCCCCCCGCCCATGTCCGTTCTCATGTCCCAAGGATCACTCATGCCAAGTTTCATCTCATTCCATCCAACAGTTCGGCCGCCTATAAAGGACGAACAAACACACATACATACAAACATATTCTATTTTCTAGTATAGTAGAAGATTTGTATAAGATTGCGGTGGTTGGGATTACTCTTTTTAAAGAAGAAGAGGTCGCTTCAAACCAAAAGTAAAAATCTGGATCGACTCCACTAATTTGAGCAAAAAAGCGAGAGCAACCCAGTCTCAGGCAATTTCATTGGATTCGCAGCCGGCTTCATCAGGCACAATTGACACTGTCCTTAAATGACCGTTAAAAGGAGTTTTTTTTTTACTTTTGGTTGGAAGTGCCCTCTTCTTCTTTCAAATAAAATATGTGTATATATATATATATATATATATATATATATATATATATATATATATATATATATATATAATGTATATATTTTATCAGGCATATCCTCGGCCAGCTTGCTCTCTTTGGAGTCTTAAGGCGTTTCCTTGGTAACCTTGCTGGGGCCTGAAGCCACCATGTTTTTTGGCCTGCTCAACCATGCATTCACTTGGAACAGGCCGCAACGATTTCTTAACGATATAGTTTTTTTTTTCCACTCTCGTCACTCATTATCGATTCCTACGAATCGCAAGATATATTGCAATGGTGATAAACGCCCAGAGACGCCAGCGTTTGTGGCTTTATTTCATTTCCGCATGTGCCATAACCTCGAGAATCTCTTAAACTAAGCCGAATTACAAAATTTCAGCTTCAGAGTTGAACTGAGGAGCAGTTCCGACTGTGAAAAAAAGTGTTCATTTGCCTAATTCGGACATACTTGACATTTTGGGCATCTCTGGGAGGAGTGCGTTTATATGACGGTTCAGTGATTGCTAATCGCGTGACGAAAGAGCCGTTCCTTATCAACCATTTAATGGGAGTGCTTGCTTGAGTGCTTAAGCTGCTTATCAAGTGTCCTAGAGTTGACAGCATTGCAGTTCATGTCCCGATTAGGATGTGCAGTCGGCAGTTGCTTCAAGATAGGTGGTACATTCGAGTACATTTGGATTTTAAAGGGACCCACGGGTGTGTATGCACGCCTGCATGCTTGCATTTTTGGTGATGGCAAAGTTTCATCCTGTATCTTATGATGATGATGGGATTTAGAAAGGTTCTATGGTTTCTCCTTATGAGTTTCAAAGCAAAATATATTTGATAACACCCGATTTCCAGGCCGTTTGCCATATTAACTTGTATTCTAAATTACCGAGCCAAATTTTTTTTTTATTCCCGTCACATGACGCTTGCAGCTGTTGATCAATTTCAATGTTTATGGACTTTTCCTTGAAACATATATAATGCAACGTTGTTTTTATAATTTGTGTATTCAAATTCCCCCAAAACAACGGTGAAAGCTACTCAAGGTTTTTGGGTTCTTTAAAGTAAGTACTGTCGTTAATAATCACACTGACCTCAATCAGCCAATTCCAGAAAAATTGCCGATATCGGCCGAGCACTAATAGTGTGTGTGTGTGTGTGTGTGTGTGTGTGTGTGTGTGTGTGTGTGTGTGTGTGTGTGTGTGTGTGTGTGTGTCTGTTCTTCTCTCTCTTCTCTCTCCTCTCCCTCCTCTCTCTCTCTCTCTCTCTCTCTCTCTCTCTCTCTCTCTCTCTCCTCTCTCTCTCTCTCTCTCT
The DNA here is from genome assembly GCF_056783735.1 of Eptatretus burgeri. Classification (NCBI taxonomy): domain Eukaryota; kingdom Metazoa; phylum Chordata; class Myxini; order Myxiniformes; family Myxinidae; genus Eptatretus; species Eptatretus burgeri. The sequence goes on from NC_140967.1 coordinate 19,868,446, forward strand.
CTCTCTCTCTCTCTCTCTCTCTCTCTCTCTCTCTCCCCACCCCCCCCTCTCTCTGTGTTTCTGTCGCTGTCTCTTTGTCTCTGTCTCCAAACATGTCCAGGTGGTGTTTGTCTCTGGACGGAGCTTATCTCTGGACATGTCCGGGCATTATTTATCTCTGGACGGTGTTTGGCTCCGGACATGTCCAGGCAGTTTTTATGTCCAGATGGGAGTTTGTCTCCAGATGTGTCCAGGTGGTGTTTGCCCTCTGGACATGTCCATGTTTGTCTCCAGACATGTCCCAGTAGTATTTTTCTCTGGACGGAGTTTGTCTCTGGACATTGTTTATCTCTGGAAGCTGTTTGTCTCTGGACCTGACCAGGCGGTGTTCGTTTGTCTCTGTACCTGTCCAGGCGGTGTTTGTTTGTCTCTGGAGTTGTCCGGGCAATGTTTGTTTGTCTCCAGATGTGTCCTGGCGGTCTTTGTTTCCGTATTGTGTTTATCACTGGATGTGTCCAGGTGGTGTTTGTCTCCGGACGGTATTTATAGTATGATCGGTAGAAAATGGATTCCAGACATTAATTTTGTTTCCATCTTCACTGTTATTCTATGCAGAATCATTTTGCTGAAACGGTATGAATTGTAATTAATGCTCCACTGCACGTCTGCCTTCCCTTCTTCTCAACTCACCCTGCCTTCCCTTCACCAGCCCTCCGCACTCTCCCTCCCTCCTCGCTCATCCACCTCCTCCCTCTCTCCCTTTCTCACCCCACCCCTCTCCTTCTCCCCCCTCTTTTTCTCCCCTAACTCAATATTCCCATCAGCGAAGTGACGGGTGGTATTTGCTAGTCAATTGACTATACAAGGGGTAGTCAATAAGTAACCTTAAAATGGCGATATAAATTCGAGAATGTAATGTGTGTAGTTGTAGATGACATATTATATCTGTGGGTAAGAGTCATGTTTTGCCTGTTTTAGATCTGGCAACAATGAGCGAATGACGTCAGTGGAACAATTCCAAGATGGCGGCTCCTTTCGAAGTATGCACCAGGGAGGAACATCATTCTCTCATCGTCTCTTGGGAAGTGAGGGTGTGAATCCCAAAGATTGTTGTCCTTCCAGCAGTTTCTGCCATCTCAGCCAAGGAACTCTGTTGTTCTGTCAGAGTGATCATTGGGTTCTTGGTCATCTCCCTGACCAAGGTCTTTGTTGCCCGGTTGCTCAATTTGGTCAGATGGCCAACTCTAGGTAGACTTTGGGTAGTTCTATATTCTTTCCATTTCTGAATGGTGAAGCTCACTGTGTGCTCTTGGGAACTTTCAACCCTCTAGAAATTGTTTTATACCCTTCTCCAGATCTATGCCTCCTCACAATTCTATCTCGGGGTGCAACAGACAGTTCCTTTGACTTAATGGTGTATTTTCTGCCGTGAAAAGGTGTATTTCTTTCTTAATCATGTCCAATCAATTGAATTGGCCACAGGTGAACTCCAATCAAGTTGTAGAGACATATCAAGGACGACCAAAAAAATTTGGATGCACCTGAGCTCAACAGCAAACGGGTTGAATCCTTATTGACGCAAAACATTTCAGCCTTTACATACACATACATGGGGGTGGATACTTTGAGACCTGAGAAGGCTCTGTTGCACTTTCTGAAACCAGCATATGGAGTTAACAACCAACGACACACGCAACCACACTCACTCTCACGTAGTAATATGAGTAGTAGTAGTAGTAGTAGTAGTCTGATCATGTGATAATGGTGGGCTGCATCAGTGTAGAATGCCTCTTTCGAAGGAGCTGGTAATCTCCGTGTCTGATTTACAATCGTGTGGATGTTAAAGAAATGGAATGGCAATTCCACATAAGGCTTTCGTTTCTGTAAAACGTGTCACACAAAGACTGAATAAACCAACTATGGTAGTTAAGTGAAGTATATGGGGAATTCGAATGGAATGTGAGTCTGATGTGAAGCTCTTTCGATTTTGATCACAAATCGACTCGTGCACACTGAACCTTATCAACTTCTTCAAACGACCTCACATAACATTATTGGAGTACCCCTAATCTACTCTTCCCTTAATTATGAGCAACACTATTCCTTCTGTCCTCTGACACTGTTTTATTCCTTCTTACACAAAAAGTCTCTCTGCCCAAGTACCGAGCTGTATGTATACCACGTGATGTAAAGTTACCCTGTCTTCTTTTTCCACCCGCTGATTTATTTCAACCTTGCTCCTTGCCTCCTCATTAATATTCAATTCCTTCAAACACACAAGCCCATGAGTAAAATCATGCTGAGAAGAATAAAACAGACATATTTCAATTGAATTCCATGCCAATTATATGCCTGAATTATTCAATGATCATCCCTCGTATATGCCTTCATTTGGCCAACTCTAACTAGCTTTGTAAACCTTGCTCACAAAACTAACAGCTCCATATGGCTGAACCTGGCCCTTTTGTAACAAACTCAAAACTTGATGAAAACACATGTGGACAAATATGAAGAAAGACAAAAACATTGATTGCGCTTTAAGGCACACACTGCGTAATGAAAGCTTCCCTTTCTTGTACACAAAAATGGGAACAACTATAAAGAGGCCAAAAGGGAGGCAGGAAAGTAGGTAAACAATAATGTAGAGGACGTGAAAGGTTAGAGTGAATATGGTTTCACGGCAATAATAAAACACCAGAATGGAAGAGAAAATTCAAAAACCATGAATGCCCATTCACGATTGAAAATGTATATCACTCAAAATAAAACAATGAAGCGGACTGAGCATTGGAACGAGCATTTAGCAGTGGACCAAAAGACCTTCCAATGACAGCATGATCTTGCCAGGAGCCACCCTCTCCCGTTTTCCCATATCAATGGAGATCTACCACAACCCAATGGATTGCAGAAGAATCTACAACACCACAGATGATTTGAGGAACACACCAGCAGTCCTACAGCTGGAAGCACAATCAACTCCATCATGATGATCCCCAGTTTATCAATGGCTTTTGCATGCATTTTAATAAGATGACTGTATAATTGTCATGATGCTTTGATAGCTGAGGGTAGGCATTTGGAATTTGGCCAGGGTGTCACTAACGATCACCAACTACTGGCGAAAGACACCGTGGGATCTGGAGAGGTAGGGGATGGGTGGAAAGAAGAGAGGGTAGGTGGAGCGATACTTGAATGGAGGTCACAAGGAACCACTTAGCCACCAAACTGCCTGCACTGAGCATGAAGCAGGTACTGAAAATTCCCGTTCTGCTAAAACACGCTAATAACGCTGAAAGCTTTGGATTCAAACACCATCAGGAGAGTGAGATGCAAAATGGCTGGACCAGCCCAGAGTGAGGATATGTACTACATAGTACTTCGGATGAAGGCCTTGTATGCCTTAATGAACCACTGTTGGCTCAAAATTGTCAAGACTATAAGGAGAATACCAAGGTGTCAGGTGTGTGTGTGTGTGTGTGTGTGTGTGTGTGTGTGTGTGTGTGTGTGTGTGTGTGTGTGTGTGTGTGTGTGTGTGTGTGTGTGTGTGTGTGTGTGTGTGTGTGTGTGTGTGTGTGTGTGTGTGTGTGTGTGTCGTTGGTTGTTATTTCCATATGTGGGTTTCAGAATATGGAGCAGAGTTCTCCCAGGTTTCAAAGTATCCACCTTTTGTATGTGTGTGTGTTACATAGAGAAAAAATTTTTTTTTTTTCATGAATAAATACAAAAGAAGAAAATATTAGAATAAACATTAAAGTGGAAACAAGTAAAAAAGACATAAAATGCCATATCCCCCACTGTTTTCGTAATTTTGCTGTATGGAGATGAAAAGGACTAGCCCATACTCAAAACCTGTGCATTCATTCTGACTTCTGCACTTCCTTTGCTCTTTTTCAGAGGGTCACCTCCCTTCTTTGTGGAAGGTCACTAAACCATCCCCTAACATCTGAATAGCGCAAAGAACAATCCTCTAAATGACACATTCGTCAGCCTTCTACTCATCATCAACAAAAGAATAACACCTGGAATTGTTACGTGCTTTACATCTCATCTCTTCCATAACTCTTCCATCACAAAGTTCCAGCTTAGTTTCTGTCTCAGCTCCACCAAAGATGAGCTCTTTCTCGTATGAAATGAATGGATTCCGTAAACCTGAAGCAAGAGAACAGGGCAGTAGTTTCTCTGGACATTTTTCAAGCATTTGATACTGTTGGGCATCCAGCTCTGCTCACTAAACTTTCTGCCAATAGCATCCAGGATCTTCTCCTTCTTGCACTCAAGCAGCAGTTTCTAATGAACATAATTATTTATCCTAATCTTCCATTGGAGGATGAGTATGTTCATAAGCTCGTGTCCTTGGTTTGCTCTGATTTACAGTGTACAATATTGACCTTTCCACCTCTCTATAAATCCTCTTGTACCACCTTGCAGATGATTCCACTTTCTGTCTAACTGTTCTTCATCCAATGAAAAGAAAACTGCAGCGATACTTCATTGGCTGTTGGTCTGGACTGGCTCAAGCTGTGGTTAACCACGATCAAATTGAAAATTCATGTTTGAAAGTTCCACATTCTGATATTATCTCCATAAATATTTATTGGCTGGTCCTTCATTCCACTTCTATGATTAACCTCTGGCAAAGATGACATTTTGTATTGGAGCTACTTGGCCTTACAAACCACCATGACCTGTCTTGAGTGCATCACACCACAAAGCTTATCTTCAGCACGAGATGTCACCTTGGAATTATTTGTAGCACTAATTGTCCTTCTTTATAAGTCATCGTTTCCTTTGAGTGTGTAATCAAATGGAAGACCAAATACTCCATTGGAGTCATAAGGCGTGTTATCTGCAGTTTCATGGAGTTTTGCCACATCACGGCATTTCTTTGTGATTTGCTGCTGCTGTTTCTCATCTTGGGTGCCATAAAACAACAGAATGTAAGGCCCTCAAGATTGTTAGTACCTCTCCGTAGGCAGCTGCTGTACGGGGACGAGTGGTGTCAAGGAGTATACAGATTGTGTGCAAACTCCCCAGATAGCCCATGATGCTGAAATGAACCTGACTGTCAGTGCAGCTGTCAGGGTCTCTGGCCAAAGTCTGTCCAGCATCATTGGCTGTCTCCATTTTCAGCTCATTTGGTCTGTAACAGGACAAAATTTACTATTAATGTTGCTGCACTTCATACCTCTGATTAGAACAAACAAATAGGAAGTGGGATGTTAGATATACTGTCCATTGTTAGATATAGAACAAACAAAGACATCGTGTTGCTCAAATTAAGTTTGAAAGACTTACAGTGTGGTTCCAAAAAATGTTCAATGTATTTTTGTAAAAAACAAAAAGCTATATTTCAACTAGAACGACACAAGTAGAGTGCATAGTCTTGCATCGCGCGTTCATTCTGAAAAAAAATACCATTGTTAAATGAACATGCTACTGTTACGAACCACTGCTATAATGGCCCATATCCCATATCATCTGTGCACCCTATTATGTCACATAGTTTCCTTGTATGGGTTATAAACGTCATAAATCTAATTCTTCACTCCCATCAGGTCATAGATCAGATATATGAAGTTATAGGTTTTTTGGATAAGGATTTTTGATTCATCCAATTATGGTTGGAATACTTCACCGATGAAGTCATCGTGATCACCCTGTATACCCCATAGGGAGTTGCTGACACGTGCCAACTTTCAATTTTTTTATCTTGCCAAAACGAAGTTTTTGAAAGATATGTTAGTCAGCTTGTGTTTTTTTTATTTTTTTGTCTGTAATCACGTCTAAAAAATTCTGCAGAGCACAGTTATCATTGGAAATTTTTGTAACTTCGCATATCAGAGGCCTATAGAGGTCACTTTCAACGCACAAAATTTTGAAGGTCAAGGTCAAAGGTCAAGGTCACTGTCGCAAATCAGGGGAGTCGACGAAACCCTTATTTTTTGAGTAATTTTGATCGGATCGTCTTCAAACTTCATGGGAATATAGTTCATGGTCTGGCGCTCAGCTGATTAATTTTTGGTGGCAATTGGCCTTGACCTTCATATGTTTTTTTTTTGTCTGTAATCACGTATAAATCATTCTGCAGAGCACAGTTATCATTGGAAATTTTTGTAACTTCGCATATCAGAGGCCTATAGAGGTCCCTTTCAGCGCATAAAATTTTGAAGGTCAAGCTCAAAGGTCAAGGTCACTTTGTCGCAAATCAGGGTAGTCGACGAAACCCTTATTTTTTGAGTAATTTTAATCTAATCGTCTGCAAACTTTATGGGAATGTAGTATATGGTCTTGCGCTCAGCTGATTAGTTTTTGGTGGCGATTGGCCTTGATCTTCATGGTTAGTGCCTGAGGTCAAACATTTTGACCCCAAGGTCAAATTTTCAAGTTTTAGGAACCATATCGTGTAGTACCTCAAATTGAACACCTCGATGAGTGCTTTCTAGAGCTTGAGACATTATGACGTCATTTGGTGACGTTATGAGGCAAACACATATTTTTCATGGTTACTCTGTAGAACGATTCTTATTGGAATCTCTCATAGGCAGATATTCCTCAAGGAGTCGCTCCTGGTGGATAGCAGCTCTGTTCACCTCAGTGTGGCCTTAAAGAAGTCACACATGGTCACCTTTTGGCAAGATATGGGTCACCCTGCGGGTGACATTGGTTTATTTTTACATTGAGCGGTTTTGGAGAAAAATGATGTCCAAATTTTTCCTTTTAATCCAATATGGCTGTCATGTCATATGATCTATGACATCACAGTTAGCACCAAAATATTCTCCACAGGAATTCCCTCCAATTTTTAAAGTTTCGCATCAATCGGACAAACAGTGACAGAGAAACCCATTTTTAAAGCGAAAATATATACAAAGATGCAGACACACAGACACACAGACACACAAACACACAAAGGTGGATACTTTAAAACCTGGAAGGGTTCTATTCCACCTTCTGAAACCTGTATATGCAGATGACAACCAACAACAACACACACACACACACACACACACACACACACACACACACACACACACACACACACACACACACACACACACACACATTTTGGGTAAAAGTGCATGCCCAGTCTAAGCTCCACTCTCTTCTCCTCAGCAATATTGATTGGGCGGAGAATCACTCAATTTATGTTTTTTCACAACCGGTATTAAAGATACGTAGGTTTACTGACCAGGAATCCATCCATACCCTTCTATCACTACGTGTACAAATTAACTCCGTGGAAATGGCCACTCCATCCTACTATCACCACATAGGCCTACAATTTGTGGGTGTGCAGATCGTTCGTTCAACATTGTAACGGGCATAGTGATTGTATTTGTGGCTATTAAGTCGATGGTTATTGGTTGTGTCATGGTTGTGCTTATAACTTAATCATTGTTAAATTAAATAATGATTAATTCTCCCTTTATTTAATTGGACTTGAACTTTTTATTCCACCCTAAACAGTTGGTGTGATTATAAATTTCTAGTTTGGGAGCTTTGTTGGATATATTTATAATATGTCAGGTTACAAGGAGAGTCCAGCATGTCATTTAATAATTGATAACCTCCTCAATCCAGGCACTATGCGAGTACGTAAGTTTTGCCATCGCAACATTTATTCCTTTCTTGTTTGAGTTGTCACACTCCTCTCGATACATTCTTCTTCAAATACTCAACATCACATGCTGTAGGATCACGACACGTCATGATATTCCCACAGGTGTAAGTATGCCTCATCTGAAAATTGAATTTGACTGAAAAGGTCCTCTTCGATCATATATGAAAACCTTTTGTGGAGGTTGACCCATGTGGCCTTACTCTCCCATGTCTACTCCTGAAACAAATGAATTATACAAAACATCTGTAAATCTTCATGGAGCAAACACATCACAGAGCACCTGTCACAAGATCATTCTCCCTCAAGGTGTTGTGCTGATTTCCAGTGGACTCTGTTGCAGGGATTCCCTGACTCACTGGACATTCTTGACCATCCTTGCAGTCCTTTGGTCACCCACCCCTGATTTTGACGCACAGCATTCCTGAATTTTTTTTTCACAGTTTCAAGATTGTGTGGTGTGACTGCGCGGGTTGTTCGTCCATACCATTGCTTAGACTCATGCCGCTGAGCTGTCACTGATGTGGAAGAGTTTGACAACCTCCTCTCATTGCTGCGGTGTCCACTGAGACAAATAGCAACTGCAACCAAACTTGGTGAAAATTCCCAGATCTGCTCCTCACTTTTGCAACTGTTAAAATAGAACATATTTACAAGTTTTAGAGATATGCAAGATTAAAGCATGGAACAATGATTTGACCCTCTGATGGATGGAATACTTCATGATACAGTTTCTTGACCACGAGCACAATGAGGAAAGTTTGCATTTGAACGATATTTGCTTGGGAAGCAAAATGACATCAGATAAATTACACATTTATGGAGTTATCCTCCAATGTCCAATATACCTCGGGTATCTGCCAATGATTGATAATAATTATTTGTGAGAGAGCCACATGTGTAAAATAAATAAATAATTGTATTATGGCCTTGTTTCGATAAAAGACATATTTCAAATCAACTCATATGTGCATCCACACTTACAAAGAGCAAATATAGAGCCAATTAGGCTGGAAATTATTATGTAGTACATCTTTTGCCCCATATAAAGCACAAGTACATTCACAGTGCGCACTCGAGAAAACACAGCAACACGCGAGTGTGAACGGAGATGCACGGAATAAGAATGAGGAAGATAATCCAGTGGAAGATCATGAAAATCAACACGGAACATCCATTTGATTAAATTATCAAATTATCCATTTTCATCCCAAATAATGAACCGGGTATTATTTAGCGTGTCAGTCGGATTACTGCATTCAAACTTGTTGATCATTTAGTTATATTCTCACCAAATATAAATAAATAAATAAATAAATAAATATAACCAACTGTTCGAAAATGTATTAATTGCTTTTGAGATGATTTTCAGATGTAGCTTTATTGTGTAAACATAGTAGAGAGGTTTGCAACGAATGTCGTCAAAAAATTACTTGAAATAATGTTGATGCAATAATTGCAAAATGGAGCGATTATGTAATCGAGCGATTCGTGCAGCGTTCAAAATGAGCAGAAAAAAGGGAAATAAAAGAGCCATGAGTAAATGAGTCACCAGTTCCCATTGAGCTATGGGCGTTATTGAGGTCCTCATATTATTAAGTGTCATTCCTACAAAAAGTCCATCAGAACAGTAGAATTAAAACGGGCACCGCATGATCGTGCCTACATGAAAGCTAAAAGGGGGGGTGGTGGGACGTGGGACGTGGGGGATTGGTGGGGGACCTTTTTCACTTGCCAATCTGTCTGTATCAATTTAATTGGGGAGTAATATCTCTCCTAATCGTGTTGTCTAATTAAGTGAGCTGGCGAGGGATGAAGCCTGGCTCGTTTCTATAAACCACCTTTGATCTCTGCCATATGGAGTCCCCGTAAAATCATTCCTCTGATCGGAAAGAGAAAGAAAGAAGAAAAAAAAAAAAAGGAAAAGATTTCTCATGAATCTCCTCGAATTCCTCAATGCTCAGATGTGCTGCTACGAAATCGGGTATTTTTTTAATATCGTATTTTTCTAAAAACGACTTGCTGTCTCAAGGTCGCATGGATGTTATATCTCCAGCCAAAAATAGCTGCATTTGGTACCTGTTTCAGAATTGTTTTACAGAACAAGGTAGTGCAGATTTTTAAAAAACTTTAAAAAGTTTAAAACAATCTTATATTTTTTACTCTAGCTTTTTCCGACACATATTGAGCTCATTATGCGACAAATACACAAGATTGTCGAAAGCAAGGACATTGGCTTTGAAGGTATGTTGCATTCATCATCGTATGCCCGCTCCGTTGCTTCACACGTGGCCAATTTGTTGATGTGCTACAGGACAAGCTATGTACGAATTACCTGCGGTTCTACTGTGGAATCTCTAATAATGTGTGAAAGGGGGGGGGGAACAACATCTACTGTTAGAGTAAACAAGCATCTAATAAGTAATCGGTTATATCACAAGGTATGCTGCATGCTGCTTGTGGGTGCATCTCTCTTGACACACTAAATTGGCCAGGTGGAAACACTATTCCGTGGAGTGGTGAGGAGGGGTTGGCGGCACGAGGTGTACGAAAGATAGGTGCAGCTAATTTCTATTCCCAGGCAGAGGCTGGAGGTGTTAATTTAGCAAGGACGACAGAAAACTGAGGCTAAAGGCATCGTTAAAAATGATTAATTTACATGGGTGGAAGGCTAGCAATTGGTCAGGTTGGGCAAAGCGACAGCTTCTTGTCTTGGGAGGCCTAGATAAGCTCGGGGGTGTGCCATACCCAGAACGGCACATGCTCACCCGCAGTCATCAAATTCGGTTGGGATTGGATGGGAGCAACGACACACTCAACGCCTAAACATCTTGTTTTGTCAGAAAGACTGGTTTTTCGTCGTTCACACGACTCCCTCTCTCCTGCTGCAAAATCTGTTCCTGGCACTGTCACGGATGGCAGAACCCTCGGCAGGGAGGAATCTGCCTCGGGCGAAGGCATGTAAATTAACTCAGATGCAAATCACCCAGCTAGTGCCAATAAAGGCGGTATGTTTGCTGAATGGACGGTTTGCTTTGATTTTGTTTCCTTTTGAATTCTTCCAAAACCAGGCCTCGATGCATCCACAAAAAGGGGCGGAAAAACAAGGTAATGGAGTTTCTTTTGGTAGTTCTGACCAAAAGCATTTTCTACATCCGATTCAGGAAAACTTTTGAACACATATGTCGTGGCTTATAGAACGGCTGAACGAAATGGGGACAGGCAGACAATTGATGAAGGCAACACATCGAGAGGAAATTCAAAATATTATTCAATGCTGTACCTTGCAGCTTTCATTTTTCATCTGAGTACATCATAGAGGGAGATAAAAATATTTTTCCGACTAACCATGAAGGAATGGTCCTTCATAAACAAGACTTAGTGAAGAAAGAAATTTGTATATAAACTTGATGATCATGGAATCAAGTGAGGAGCAAAAGTGAGGAGCAGAGCGAGGTGCCAGAATGTATAAAGTGATGCGCAAACAGTGGGACGTTGGGACAACAAGTGTATGCAACAAGGGGGCGAGCAAACTGAAAGATGACAGAGAAGAGAGAAGGAAATCTACAACCTGCAAATAAATGGGGTAAAGTAGGGATTAATGAGGAGAGAAAAGATCACATGCACTGATGGAGAATGGTCTGAGATTGTGGTGCACTGCCGACTTGAAGTCTTGTAGAGAAGAGTGCTTTTGATAAGACCGAGGAACACGGCTCCACAAGTGGGGAAAGGAGAAGCACCAAAGAGTGGAGGTAAACAGTGAGAAAACTAGAGGGGGAGCACTCGGTGGAGTGCAAAACCTCCGCCGCCAATACTGCTAGGTCACTCAAGTGAACCTGATATCCTATTCATTCAATTTGATGTCAACAGTGCTCACAGAGTTATCGTTTGCAACTTTCCCTTTTACTTTTAACTTTTACATACTCAATTCATTCGTCATAACTCGATTCCTTGAGACAAATTGATTTTACGTGGGTATATCCACCTGAAGTTCCAAAATCAGCCGCAATTATAATTTTGGGATGTTTTTTGTTGGAAATCACTTATAACATGTAGAAATGCAAAAAAAATCGAAATTTTGTTGAAAAAAAAGTTGCAAAATTTTTTTTTTCTCTCACAATTTTTTTTTTTTTGGGGGGGGGGGGGTTGGAAATTACTTAAAACATGTAGAAATGCAAAAAAAAAAATTCAAATATTTTTTCAAAATGGCCACCATAGCGGCAATATTGGATTTTGGACCAAGTCCAAAATCTAATGGCATGATCCTTGGACCATACCTAATCCCCCCACCAAGTTTCGTCGAAATCCGTCGAGGAGTTTTTTCCGTAATACTGCTCACAAACAAACAAACAAACAAACAAACAGAAAGAGGTGAAAACAGTAACCTCCGATCTTCGATGGTGAAGGTTAAAAATCTTGGAGTTTCACAAAGAAATGGTTGCTAGAAAAAAAAAGCATGCAATGCGATGGGACTATGTACGAATGAAAATCCAGAGGGAGCACGACCTGAAGGAGAGGTGGTGAAAAAAAAGAACAGGCTATAAATCTGTTGGTGATGAGAGAGCAGCAGGCCCTGTACTTCTGCCTCTTTGTGGTAAATGCTCATTATGTGAAGAGCTTTGGATTCCATATTATCCAGGAGAGGCAGGTATGCTGTGGGAGCACCAGCCCAAAACAAAAAGCAGTACTCCATTGAGTTACAAATGCCTTGTAGGGTGCGAGAAGTTCTTACCACGAGTGGACTTGGCACAACAATGGATGCCCAGTCTGGAGCCGTCTTTAATGGCCATCTTTGTTTTGCGGTCTGCTTATTAGAGGAGATAGCTGATGGCGAAGCCCAGAAGTTTGCGAGACTGAACCACATCCAGATTTTAATTATGCAAATAGATAGGTGAATTTGTTTTGATGAACTTTCTGCAGAGAGAGGGTGAGAGTGTGAGAACTGCATTGAGTGAAAGACATGTTCCAAATGTTAGACCAGTATACGATCTTTTCCAGGAAAGAAGAGAACGACCGAAGCTGCTGTTGCCAGCCTATTGTTTAGATGTGAAATCGCATGAGAATGTGAGGAGTCATCGGTGAAGAGAAATAAAGAGGATTTGCTGAAAATATGAGTCCTTTCCTATGTCACGTGTTTCCTCCGAGCATTGGGTGAGTTTCCTAATATGTCATTGGAAAGGAAGTTGTTTTTGACTGAAACTTTCTGAAAAGGGAAAAACTTTTGGACGCCACTCATAGTGCAGTATTCATTGTCATTATAACGCATCAATCACTGCTTAAGCCATAACTCTTGTGACCGACTCTTTAATTCTGAAAAACCAAAGAACGAGAGATATTTAAAGGCTGTCTGTTGTCAAAGGCTGAGGAATATCTTTCTGGTGTAATATGGCTCTCTGATCTTTCTTAGAGAAATCCATCTTTTCATCAGTGTCTGTATAGATGTTTGATCATGGCTTTCATTATTTGTTGCTTAAACCCCATTTGTAAAACTTTTCCTTTAACCCCTTCCGGTCGTCTTCTATCTCCTTGACGCTTTCAATGTTGTTGGGACAATGTCGGAGATGGGGGACATCAAAATGAGTTCAGTCCGACCGACAACTGATCATCCGTCTATGACCCATCATTCTTCCATGTACTTTTGTGTACACAATATTTCAAAAATACGTTAAACATTTAGGTTTCATATTGTAGATATCTATTCCTCATCCCACCCAAGGGCGGGGGGCATAAAGTATTGTATCGGGTCCTTGTTTCGTTTTTACCTTCTACAATTGGCATTAAAAGTCAAACATTTTGAACATCCCTCGTATTTTCATACCACGTCATGGCGTTTCAATAAAACATTATTTCATTGATATTTTGCAATTATCAAGCACATTAGGTAAAGGAAACAAATATCGTTTTACAAGCAGTATTGGGTCAATAATTCATGAACACCTGCAGTTTTCAGTTAAAGTGCACTTTGGTGCATAAACTTGTCTCCAATACATAATATAAAAATTTTAATTCTCAGCAACATTGGTTGAAGCAAACAAATGGTGTTTTTTCCTCTGCCACCGGAGATGGACAAAATAGAGCCACCAAAGGTGGACGGAGGTTGTGTTTTCACCGCTGTCTGTCCGTCTGTCTGTTTGTCTGTGAGCAGGATATCTCAAAGTTATGGACGGATTCGGACAAAATTAAGTGAACAGATTGGGTGTGCGACAAGGACGAAATTAATTACATTCTGGTGAAGATCCGGATCCTGAAACTAAAAAAGATTAAATCTATCCTGTTCATTTCTCATTATGAAACTATTAAGTGATTCTTCACCACAGAGTGAGGGGGCCAAAAACGACATATCACACGATTCCTTAAAACGGTGTGGACGGATGACACAACTTGGTGGATGAGTTGGGTAGATGACAAGAACAAGCCAAATAGATTTTAGTTAAGCTCCGGATGCAGATCCGGCCAATTAGTAGATTACAAAACCTAAATCGTTCAGCTTGGCAGAGGTATGCGCTCTACCGAGTGCTGTTCTAGATTTTTGTTGTTGTCAATGTCGAGGCTCGTGGAAGAGCTGGAACACTGAACAGATCAGGATGTAACAGAACAAAACAGCAGAGAGTGTGGAAACACACCATCAGGGTTGAGGGACAAAAAGAGAGGGACACTTAGACAAATATGGAATGTGGGAAAGAATGAGGGCGAGGGGAGGACACACACAAGGGGTAAACAATATGGATACAAAAGCAAATTCTCAGGAGGAAAAACTGGAAATTTGGAAAGAGGTGAGCTTGAAGGGTGGTGGAGGGGTTTGGGTTGTGGGGGGTTAGCAGGGGTAGAAAATATTGCGGGAGTGTGGCAAGTGACCCGCATTATGCGGATTTATCCCGTTTTGTTGCCGAAAACCCGCGGACTCGTTTTAGTATCGTCAAAACCCGTATGGGACGGAAAGTACAAACAATTCCGAAAACGAAATTTTTCACTTTCATTCCACTCTTGAGGATTCACACACAGAATGACATTACCTGTTTATTATCTTTGAAGTTTATTATTAAATGTTATTTTTAGGTCACAATGTTAAATGGAGGTTTTTATTTAATTAAGTGATCGCCTTGCACTGCAACCTTTGTTCATAGACTCTTCACGCACTGTGAAACAAACCGATTCCATGTTGTAGTTATACATTAACAATCAATTTCGTTTGGTATCATGCTCTTCGTCTGGTTGAATATTGAGCTTTGCCTGGGTGCGGAACTTTTCAAACGCAGCATGGGAAGCAGCCAGCAGAATTAACGGGAGGAAGATGAACACACGGACAGACACCATGGTTCTTCGCATTATATAATATGAGCAAATACCACATGTCACTTCACTGTGGGGAATACTAAAAGGGGGGGGGAGAAAAATAGAGGGAAAAGAGAGAGAGAGAGAGAGAGAGAGAGAGAGAGAGAGAGAGAGAGAGAGAGAGAGAGAGAGAGAGAGAGAGAGAGAGAGAGAGAGAGAGAGAGAGAGAGAGAGAGAGAGAGAGAGAGAGAGAGAGAGAGAGAGAGAGAGAGAGAGAGAGAGAGAGAGAGAGAGAGAGAGAGAGAGAGAGAGAGAGAGAGAGAGAGAGAGAGAGAGAGAGAGAGAGAGAGAGAGAGAGAGAGAGAGAGAGAGAGAGAGAGAGAGAGAGAGAGAGAGAGAGAGAGAGAGAGAGAGAGAAGAGAGAAGAGAGAAGGAAGAGGGGTGGGGGAAGGGAAGGCAGCATGAGGTGAGAGGAAGGGAAGGCAGATGTGCAGTGGAGCGTCAATTACGATTCATACTGTCTCATCAAAATGATTCTGCATAGACTAACAGTGAAGATGGAAACAAAACAATGTCTGAAATTCATTTTCTACCAGTCTTACGATAAGTACCACCCAGAGACAAACACCACCCTGATATGTCTGAAGATAAACACAGTCCGAAACAAACACCGCCAGGACACATCCAGAGACAAACAGCGCCTGGAGGCAAACACAGCCCGTACACATCCGGAGCCAAGCCGTCCAGAGACAAACACCACCCGGACACGTCCGGAGACAAACTCCTGTCTGGACATAAACATCGCCCAGACATGTCCGGAGATAAACACCGCACGGATATGTCCAGAGAAAAACACGGACAGGTCTTCAGACAAACACTGTCTGGAGATAAACACCGCACGGAGACAAACACCACCCAGACATGTTTGGTGACAAACACCACCCGGAGATAAACACTGCCTGGACACGTCTCGCGAGATGGGAGAGAAAGGGAGAGAAAGAGAGAGAGAGTGAGAGTGGGAGTGAGAGAGAGAGAGTGAGAGTGGGAGTGAGAGAGAGAGAGAGTGAGAGAGAGAGAGAGAGAGAGAGAGAGAGAGAGAGAGAGAGAGAGAGAGAGAGAGTGAGAGTGAGAGAGAGAGAGAGAGAGAGAGAGAGAGAGAGAGAGAGAGAGAGAGAGAGAGAGAGGTGTGGGAGGGTGATGCTCTGTATTAGGTCGAGAGAGAAAGAGAGAGATGTGTGGGAGGGTGATGACCTGTATTAGGGAGAGAGAGAGAGGGAGAGGGAGACGGAGAGGGAGAGGGAGAGGGAGACGGAGAGGGAGAGGGAGAGGGAGAGGGAGAGAGAGAGAGAGAGAGAGAGAGAGAGAGAGAGAGAGAGAGAGAGAGGTGTGGGAGGGTGATGCTCTGTATTAGGTCGAGAGAGAAAGAGAGAGATGTGTGGGAGGGTGATGACCTGTATTAGGGAGAGAGAGAGAGAGGGAGAGGCAGACGGAGAGGGAGAGGGAGAGGGAGACGGAGATGTGGGTGGAGGTAGGGGAGTTAGCAGAGAGAAAATGTTCTGCTTTATGAACAAAACACACACACGCCACACCATATCTATCTATCTGTCTATATATATATATATATATATATATATATATATATATATATATATATATATATATATATATATATATATATATATATATATATATATATATATATATATATATATATATATATATATATATTGGTGCACGGCCGATGTCGGCACTTTTTCGGGAATCGGCTGATTGAGGTCAATGTGATTCCCAAGGACAGTACTTACTTTAATGAACCCAAAAACCTTGAGTAGCTTTCACCGTTGGTTTGGGGGAATTTCAGTAAACAAATTATAAAAACAATGTTGCATTTTCAACATTCCAGGGAGATATGCATAAAAATTAAACTTTATAAACAGCTGCATGTGATGGGTGGAAAAAATTTTTTGCCTCGGTAATACAGAAATCACGTTAATATGGCAAACGACTCGGAAATCAGGTGTTGTCAAATAAATTTTGCTTTGAAACTCACAAAGAGAAACCATACAACCTTTGTAAATCATGAAGACAAAGGAAAATGTGATCACTGGTATGCTGCTGAAGTTTAAAGTTCAAACCTCCACCACCCATCATCATATGATATGGGATGAAACTTTGCCACCATGCTGCCCATAACCAAGCATACAGGCACGCGTGCACACACACACACACACACACACACACACACACACACACACACACACACACACACACACACACACACACACACACACACACACACACACACACACACACACCTGCACAGAGTCACTTTACAGATCCAAATGTACCTATATGTACCTCTACCTTGTGTACATCCCAATGTATACAAGGTACAACCTTGTGTACATTGCAACTGTCGACTGTACATCCCAATCGCGACACGAACTGTACCGCTATTGACTGGAGGGCACTCGGCAAGTGGCTTAAGCACTCAAGTAAGCACTTCAATTAAATGATTGATAAGGAACGGTTGGCTTGGGAAACGATAGCAAGCTGATTGGTAATTGCACATACCCGCAAAAGACTAAACATTTCTTAATATTTTCAGATTTTACTTTAAATTTAAAGTTATTTCGTCCGTGTGATCTGATCTCCAAACTCGAATTATATTTCGATGATGTACTTGAATTCGTCTGTGAGAGTAGATGGTGGAAAATCACATAATACAATGCATGACACCACTCTCAGCTCCTAATTTGAAAACTATAACACTTACAAAAACGATGAATACAGCGATTCACAGCTATGATGAACAAGCATTTGATAATATGAGCGAGGAAAGTGGAAAAAAAAACCAAACATATTTTGAGCACTTTATCATTTATAAACCATTGCGGCCTTTTCCCACTCACGGAGTTGTTGAGCAAGCCGACCAAAATTGTGAATACCCCAGCCAGATAACCCAGGATGTGCCTTCAGACCCCATTGAGAACGAGGTGGCCAAGAATCGCCTGATAAATGTAAAAATTTAAGACCGTTCATTTATGACACAAAGCTTGGAGGTAAGGTGGATAGCAGAGGGGGTGGTGATCAGATACAGGAAAGTATTGATACTTGTATAGACTGGGCAAAAGATTAGCAGATGGAATTTCACCTGAGCAAGTGTAAGGTGTTGGGGATGGGAAAGAACAATGACAATCGGGATTACAGGATGTAAGGGGTAATTTTGGAGCGTGTCACACAGGAGAAGGATCTGGGCGTGGTAATAGATACGGGAGGTAAGCAGGCAGCACAGTACCAGGCAGCTATAGGTAAAGCAAATAGGGTCTTCGGCTTATATTTGGAGGGGGCTCAATTATAAATCAAAAGAGGTGGTGTTAACATTTTACAGGAATTTAGTAAGGGCCACATCGAGAATATTGTGTGTAGTTCTGGTCACCACAGTTCCAGAAGGACATAGATGCCAAAGAGAGGGTTCAGCGCAGGGCTACTAGATTGATTCTGCTCATAGCTAGACTCAGCTATGAGGAGCGGCTGAAGGAGACAGGGCTTTATCCATGAGAAAGGAGGCGGTTATGAGGAGATATGATAGAGATGTTTAAGATAATGAAAGGTACAGACAAAATAAGTGAAGATGAGTTATTCAGCAGAGGAGACAGTGATAGGACCAGGGGCCAGAGCCTGAGAGTAAAGAAAAGGAGAGTTAAGACTGTTGGTAGCAAGGCAGGGGTCTTTCACTCAAAGAGTAGTTAATGCATGGAATGGTCTCCCTGGAAAGGTTGTGGCAGCAGAAAAAGTGGATAAGCTTAATTAGAATTAGATAGGTACCTGGAAGTTATGGAGGTCGAGGGGTGTCGGTATGTTAATCGGACTTTTAGGTAGTTTGAGCATTGATGGGTGATTGTGTGCATGTGTGCATGTGTACGGAGTGCTGTTGGTGGGGGTCTTTTCGGGGGGGGTTGTGTGTTTGATGTTGTGCGTTTTTGACCAAGCCCATGCCCCCCTTCCTTGAGGGGAAGAAAAGAAAAGAAAAGAAAACAAAAACTACAACAACTTTAAAAACAAAAATTGTTTCGTTAATTGAAAACATTTTTTGCATTTTCTTCCATGGAGCTCATGTGGATAAATTACTATAGTGTTCGCACAGGTATGATGGGCTCAATGGCCTCCACCTGTGTTTGATTTCATTGTATAATCATCTTCAAAAGGGGTGTTTTGATTAACCCATACACCCAATATTGAGTCTTACACTTCTTGGAGCTTTCTTCGTATACATGCAAAGTTTCAGGCTGCTAGGTTTTCTGGTTTTGGAGTTATGGAGGACACACACACACACACGTATTATTATTGACATTGATATTGTGTCACCGCAATCACCGAGTTGTACCAGTACTCACCAATAAACGCCTACCTCAGTAATTGGTGTATTTTGTGCCACTGACCACCTCTCGGATAGCATTTTCACCATGTTTGATTCAAGAACATACACAAAATAAAACCTGCTTTCGATTCCTACCAACCCACTCTCCATCAGCTCCAACTTGCCATGTATGATCATGGGTGTACATGGAGGATCAACTGAGATGGTGGTGAACAGCTGTCTTGAGACCGGAGGGAAGAATGACATTGAAGAGAATACGGATGTTGGTTCCACAGGTGGGGGGAAGAGGAACGAATGAGTGGAGGGTAAAAAAAAAGGTGCAGATTTCCTTCTCTCGTCTTTGTCCATCTCCAGGTTGTTTGTAACGTTTTTGCATATTTCACGAGTGTATTGAGTCCCCGTTATTCCCACTTATTGAACATTTAATTTCCATCAAAATTTCTGTTCACTCATTAATGAACAAAAATCAATGGAACAAAGAAATAGCCTCAAAAACCACTGATCGGTAAGCAGAGATAGAAGACACCATCTTGCTTTGTCACTACACCTCAAATTATTCACCTTCTGCGACAGGTTCCATCATCAAGCTGAACTACGCTTCTATATTTTATTACTGCACTTCCTTTTCGTGGTTTTCATTAAAAAATTTGGATCAAAATAAATCAACGACGTACATGATGTAAGCAGACTTTAAAATATTTTCTCTTACTCTTTGCAAGGAGTACATGATAAACAAAGCTATCTTCATGGTGTTAATAGTTTGCTTGAAATTGTCAGGTTGTAGCTTTGGTGGTAATGCCAGCTAAGTGGTCTCATTTTTATAAAACGACAACATGTCTGGTCATGTGTAAGTTCAAGTGATGGCTTTCTCGGAAGAGTGCGATGGAGTTTTATGGCTTCAAAAATCTGATGCCATGAACATTGCATTATGTATTGATGAGCTCAGTGGATCATAAACAGGAATATCATTAAAATATTCTACCAATAGAGTTTGGTGTCCCAGCAGCATTGTTATGTCTACAAAACGTATGTACTGCAATCAGATATACCAAAAAAAGTCTACTTTGGATATCAGCTTCACCAAACATAAAGGATGTATTACATTAATCATCGGGGCTGCCAGGACGGCCTCGACTTAATAGTACACATACTCACTTTTAGGCTATCTAGCCTGGGTTTGAATCCTGAGCAATCCCTCCCATCCTTGATAGAGCAAGTCAGTTCTGGTGAAAAGATAAAAAGAATTGAATAAAACAAAAACTTGTTGAAAATAATTCACTTTTTGATACTCAAATATGACAGGTTTCAGATACTGCACATAGTTTTATTTCATCAAGGGGATTAAAATGGGTTAGTATATGGAGCATTCCCATTTGTCTCCTGAACTCATGGTTCTGAGGTTGGAATCGCATGTGCTGTTGATTTATACATTCTCTCCTATCATGTTTTTGAAAGTCATTTGGAAGAAGAGCGAGATTTGCTTTGCCCTTCGTGTCGATGTGATATTTTCGAAGTCTAAAAAGGATATAACTTTGTAAAAAATTGAAGAAACGTCCTGAAAATCGAACTTGTTCTGTAACTTATCATAATAAAGCTGTGTAGCAAATTTCAGTTGGATATGTTAAAGGGTATGGAAAAAAATGTCTGAAAAACCACAGGTGGGACAGACAGACGGATTGACGGGCAGATGGAGAGCAAACCGAGAGTACCCTTTGGTGAAACCGGCAGGGGACTTTCGAGAACAGCACTCGGTAGAGCGCATACCTATGCCAGGCTTGACAGTTTACGTTTTGTATCCCACTGATAGGGATCTGAATCCTGACCTGAACCATGATCCAATCGGCTTGTTCTTGTCACCTACCCAACTCATCCTCCAAGTTTCGTCCGAATCCGTCCACAACAGTTTGAGATATCCTGCTCACAGACAAACAGACAAACAGGAGTGAAAACATAACCTCCGTCCACCTTTAGTAGCGGAGGAAATCACAGTCCTTGTCCTACATATGTTGAATATAGAAGTCCTCTACGAGCCTTATAATCAATTTAAAATGTAAAAAATATATAATTAAATGAATGGCTTTACCATCGATTGATGATTCCTGCACGGCTTGCCTCCAGCTGCACTGCGTAAGTCCAAGCAGTGCTGTTGTAGGTTCAAAACCACTCAGGCATTATGATGAAACACCATTAACTAAATCGTGCAGACAGCTCACAGGTCGATTGGGAATGTACACTGAATGAACATGGTGCACCGAAAACCTCAGAAGGTCCCAACAGTTCTGAGATGAGCCTTGTTGAGGAAAGCCATTGCATTCATGTGACAACATGATGTCACTACATAAATTTCGTTAAACATCTGCACGAGGGATATCTTATAATGTCTTGTCATACAGTACATGACTATGATTAGGTTATATGGACAATGATGTGTTTCTGCAGGTGCATAGTCCCGGCTCTGAGCACAAAGGGAAGGGGAGTATACGGTCAAGGACTGATGATGCGATTCAATAAATGTGTGTGTGTGTGTGTGTGTGTGTGTTCCAGGCTGGCTGGAATGACCAAGTTCATTGAAAGACAATAGCAGAACAATCATATACGTCACAAAAGGTATCCTGGTAATTGGTAAATTGCTGGTCAATTGTCCCAATACAATGAGAGTATTGTCGACAGGTGTGAGGCAAACGGCTGGTCATGGCAAGAATTTGACATTTGGTCAATGGCCTTGCGAAAGACACCGTGTGATCTTTAACGTTCACTAGCATAAGTCGACAGATGTGGACCGCCCCCCCCCCCCCCACTTAACGTCCATCTGAGGGACGGTGCAATTATTGATGCAACACCATGTCTGTGAAGCACCAATCTGACAGTTTATAATCGATGCGGTCGTGAATCGAACCCAGACAAGACAGCTCAAAGGTAAGTGCACAACCTCTGAGCCGTCCCGTGAGTTCCACAATTAGGATGTTGAGAGAAAGAGTTAGCCCGGCTCACAAACACAAGGGCAATTAATTTTGTAAAACAAGCTCAAGCAAGTGCAGCATGCATTATCTTAATACAGGCACAACGGATAACTTATAAATTATTATAATAACCATTTATGGCTTTTTGATTTCATGAGATCAATTCGGCAGTGAAATTGTATTGAATTAATTTGGAGAAAACAGTCATATTATTAATTCATCGTGGCTTCCTTAAAGGATGAAAAATAATCTTTCCACCTCCCCTGCACCACCAGGACCGCCGGTCTTTGAAGTACAAATAATCTTAATTGCTGTGGCAGTTTATGAGAACACATCAAAAAGATTAGCAAAATGCTTTCTACTGGGAAATTTTTTTTTTTACTGAAAATAATTTTGAAATTGATCTGGTTCGTACTATGATGAGATGCGAGGCAACTCGTAAAATATACTCGAAGATCGCTGTTATTTCATTAATGATTAGCGAGTCGTTAGGACTTATGACATAATCAAAGAAGTGACAATTAAACTTTCGCATTTCATGAACATCAAGGTGTGTCAAACCTCAATTTTGGATGGCACTTCCACAGTACTGCACTTAGACATTGATCCACTCTCTCCATGCCTGTCCTTTTGTTCATTTGAACTTTTAACTTCTGACAAGTACTGACGACAAGATAAAGTTCCATAGAAAAGTAATTCATGCACGACAGGTATTTCTTTGTTGAACTTTGTTTTGTGAGTGGTTTGGTGATAAAGTTTTGTTGCAGTGTTTTCACTTGTGTGAATATTTGCCTGGTGTTGGCTTGGGAGTTAGGGTGACTGGCTTGGGATCTTAGGGTCCTGAATTCAAGCTCTGTTGGCTGCTGAACACCAGATGGGGTTGACTCAGCCTGACATCCTTCTGACGTTGGTGAAATGAGTATCAGTGTACTGATATAGGGGCACAACATCAGTGACACAGCTGTGCTTTCAAGAAATGGCAGCTACCTGGTGGCCAACCTGCTATATGCAAGAAGAACGCTCATGTGCGTTCAATTCCTATGGCTGCTCAGCTGAAATTTCTGTACCTTGTGATGTTGTGGTGACCTGTCCAGGGTTGTTTCTCAGCCATGGAGATGTTGTTGACTTGTTTTAAGTCTCTGATGGTCATTTAGAAGTATCGGCCTTTTTCAACCACGACCTACTCTTTTGGGGTAGGTGTCTTGACGAGTCAGATTAGGGTGTGTGTGTGTGTGTGTGTATGTGTATGTGTGTGTGTGTGTGTGTGTGTGTATGTGTGTGTGTGTGTGTGTGTGTGTGTGTGTCTGTGTGTATGTGTGTGTACACAAGAGTTGTGGTATATTGCATTGCAATAAGGTATTTGAAAAAGGTTGATATAATTCTTGGAGATTGTTGCTGCCTTTATGGTAGTATCATGGGTACAGTTTTTCACTTCTCTCAACACTTTTAGGATAAAGCACAAAGGAAGAGGGGCATATTATTTTAAACTATAACTGCAAGAGATAATCATAAGAGACTATTTCAGTTGATTGCAAGGAGAGGGAAACAAGTCGATAAATGAATGAGATTAAATTGAAAGGAAATGCTTTGGGAATTTGTGTGTGTGTGTGTGTGTGTGTGTGTGTGTGTGTGTGTGTGTGTGTGTGTGTGTGTGTGTGTGTGTGTGTGTGTGTGTGTGTGTGTGTGTGTGTGTGTGTGTGTGTGTGTGTGTGTGTGTGTGTGTGTGTGTGTGTGTGTGTGTGTGAGAATATCTGCCACATGGACGTTGTCTTCTGGCCCACCAATCACAACCAGCAGGCATCACCATTATCTTTAGCGATCAGGAGTTTTCTGAAGATGATGAATGAAGTTCTCTAACTTGGATTAATGAAGTTGTTCGATGGCACTTGCTGGTCCAATATCGTGCAGTAAGAGCTTTAATGGGAGTTTGGGACTTCATCTGGTGGCCTCAGTAATCACATTTCGGGATGCATCATGAACCAGTATAAAGCCGTAAGGTTTCAAAGTCACTAAGTGGATGGAACAGCAATGTAGCACCGATGAGCCTCAAAAAGGGCAAAACTAGTCGATAGCTTCGCTTTTCGTCTGCTTGGTGACAGTATTTAACCTTGCCATCTTTGCACTGCAAGAGGGCATCTGGGGCTGCAGTCCTGACATCATGATGGTATCATCATGGCATTCGTCCAGGTCGGAGAACTTCATCAATCAGATTGTTGCGATTATGGAAAAAGGACCCTGGGTGACGCACTCAACACATAAGAACCCTGAGTTAGATATTTCATTAGTGAGTGTGTTTAGTCAGGTTACCTTCCCCCTCATAACAGGGATGGAGAAAATGTGTTGTGTGGGTTTCGCAGGTTCTATTCCTTATGTAATTTCTTACCCTCTTGAAATTTCCTTATCCATCCATCCATCCATCCCAATCTCTCACCCTTTCCCTCTCAAACCTCTTAAACCCTGTACTGTCTTAAATCCCCCCACCCCCTCTTCATTTAATCAATGTCAATCCCTCCCATCCTCAATCTATTTGAATCTTTTTCTCCATTCTTCTTCCCCCTGTACCTTCCCACAGCACAAATCATAGACACAATGCAGCATGTCTTACAGCACACATATTACGATACAAAACATGATCAAAACCATATTACAAGTCTCTCAATCAAAGTCTGAAGCCTTTCTCTTACAACTGCTGCCAGTTTTTGTTAAGATGGAGGTGGGATTCTCCAGCATTCCATTATCCAAATTCTGTAGCCAGAGTTGTTTCAGATTTTCTAGACATTGTGGAACCAGTAATCGATGTTGACCTGTCACTCCACAAGACTCTTTTCCACATTTTGAGGCCACAGAATAAACAACAATGGCACCACTCCATCCAATGCCCTAAATTGATTATGTGGATGACCAGCTGCTCTTCCATGGGATTCCATAAAAAGTAAGGCTCAACCACTTGCAACGGTGTGTGCCTGACATCCCAAATAATTACTAAACATTTTCATTACAGCATAGACGTTAAACGTCATAAGAGAATCCCATCTTTTCTGACAAACCTCCCAGCCCAGCTCATGGTTTCCTTTAGAGTCAGGTAATTATTGATCTACCTTATCATTCATCAGGTTTGGTTTTGCCGAGAAAAACTCCACATCATGTGATGGAGTTTCCCACTGTTGATCGGAGGATCAATGACAGTTGAAATATTCTTGATAAAGGATCTTTTTCTCTTTCTCTTTCTCTTTCTCTCTCTCTCTCACTCTCTCACATACAGCTAATCATCATTCCTGATTTGAACTCCATTAACCTTTCCTCTAGCACATCATGTTCTGAAACTAAGCAATGGAAACATTCCCTGACTCTTTATACTATCTGTCAATCACACTAGCACTTGTACAAATTGGGAATTTTCAAAACCAGGAAGTGTTTGCTTTATGTGTGGTGCAATGACCTTATCAGCTGTAATTATTTATCATTCAAAAAAATACCATCTCCCTATATAAAACACAATGTGTGTATTGGTTCGCTGGAATAGGTGACCCTCATTGTCAATAATTCTGTCTGTTTGTTTGGATGTTTGTTCGTTTATCATCAGCATAATTGGTAGTAAACGTGGGCGGATTTTGACCAAACTCGGGTGGTAGGTACATCTTATGACCTAGTGCTTTGGAAATTGTGATGGTTGCTAGGGACGCTTTGGTTCCCTAGCAACAACCGAAAAACCTTCAAAATCAGTACTGTTCACGCGAAATCAATTCTAAAAGCCATTATCACACGTAGGGTTATGAAATTTGGCACGAATGATCTACAGGTGATGCTCTATCAAATATATTCCGGTTTTGTGATATATAGAATAGTTTACCCGCAGCAGCCCCTACAATTAGGGTATGCGCAAAAATTGGCGAAAATTGAAGGCCCCCTAGCGACCAGGTGAGTGCATCAATACGAATGAAACTTTGCAGGTTCATGGTACTCAATGAGTACTACAACTTTGACTCAGGACATATTGACCGATTTCGCTTAGGTCAGGGGTCAAAGGTCAATTAGTGCAAAAATCGATAATATGCGAGCGCTGGAGGTACCTTCGCGCCAAATGCAACTTCTCCTTGGGTTATGGTCGGATGGTCATGAAAATTCACACTAATCGTCTGGAATACATTGTGCACAAACGATCAAGCCGGATTTTCGATTTAGATCTTTGTTCACCCACAGCACCTCCTCGAACTTTGGGGATTTCCGATTTCAAACCGCATTTTCATTCAAATGGATACCGAGTAGTTATCAGTAGATGGAACTGGATGAGATATGATATGCATAATCTTAAGGTGATTCCCTATCCGCTATATGACATCCGTTTTGCTCTATATCTTATAGTTTCAATGCTCCGCAACCCATCGCTGCCTACCGGCTTGTTTGTGTATTTCTATGTCCCCCTTCAAAAGGATGATTTAAGAAAGGTTTTAAAGGCCAATCTTTTAACACGACTGTCTGTTCATTACGGTCTATTTTTTTCAGGATAAAAAAGCAATCATTTTTCATAAAAGAGTAAAGTAGTCTCTTCCATTGGAATTGCAGACGGTGACTTGCAATCGGGCCTCAAGGGTGGTGTACAGAATCATTTCAAAACATAACAATAAATACAAGGCACACGGAGTTGAAATTCTCTGCACATGATGTGTAACGAGTGCAGAGTAAAACTGAGTGTTCATTTACATCCATAGGATGTCAAATAAATAAAAGAGATAAATGCACATCTGACGCGAGGCCGAGGCTTCAGACTTTGGTATGCTCACGAGGCTGTACCATCGAAACAAAACATCCCAGAAGGTGAATAAAACAGGGTCACATTTTTACATGTAGTGTTTTCAAATAACACTTTTTCTTGCTACGAAATATTATATCTTCCAGTCTCCTTGAACATTTCAAATAAAATAATTCCAACCTGCCAATTTTTATGGGATTTATACTAGTTATGCAATAATCATCTGCCTCATGTACATTGTAAGCAGATTATACACTACAATTGCCTTAAAGGGAAGGCTATTTGAAACTTATCAGACAAACTTACATAAAGCATTGATTTCTCAATTTCCTTTTTTAAAAAAATGATTATTCATCTTCCTTTTGTCTATTTTTTTTATGAAAGATTTGTGTCCATGATCATTATATTGCATCTCCTCTCATAATTTCAGACTGTGTCAATGTGCATCCTGTCATGTCTTTGCTTTCCAGAGTTGAGCTGGAGTCAAGCCAGAAACCATTGAATAATTCGCTGGGTCAGCCTGTTTTACTTTATGCTGAATCAGGATCATCATGATGTTTCTGCAGAATCTCAAATTTTATCACGCCTACTCACTCTTTCAGCTATTTGGCTGTGATGGCCCCGTGTTGACAGACCGCCCAAAGAAACAACCACCTCACTAGACATGACTTATGACTGCCACTGCTGTCGAGTTTCCTATCTTTCCAAGATGGACCTGAAGGGTACTTTGTTTGAGACTTTTCACTCCCTGGTATTGTCCTTCAAATACTAATAAAGCTCTGGAGGGGAAGTGTAGCGAATGAACAGACTAAGGAAGGAAGTTCCTCAAGCAGGAAAAGGAGTGGAACAAAGGTGTGTATGAGAGTGGAAGGGGCTGGGGTCAAAATCCTCCATACTTACATGTCGTAGCAGAGAGTCCATAAATTGATAACATCATGACATCTGCCTTAGGCTCTTGCCATGCGAATAGCAACAGGAAGCTTGGTTCTGACTTGTGGTTGTTTCAGTTCAAACAAGGTATAAGCTTGCAAATGGAGACAAGCAAGGCATTGCCAGTGACGACCTGTTTTTCTGGTCCTGCATTGTGGAGTGCATTGGGTGCCAACTTATATACTCCACAATCTTCTGTATAGTGCAAAGGAAATGCATTTTAATTAATTAGAGTTCATAGAACAACTTACCCCATACTGTCTTGAGAAACAAGGACATGGGAAGAGACTTTTAATTTCTTGCTTTGCATTTCCGAGCACGATCTATGTTTGTTTTATTCATGAACCTTGAATAACGGACGTGATGGTAACCACATAGCATTATGTGCCACCATATTTGTCAGAATGCAGAATCATAAACAATTATTCTGCCCTTAGGGCCTGAGTGTTAATGCTGATTATCATACTTTTTCTCATAGTTGCTCTGCCCTCAGGGCATGAATATTTTTTCAAAGTCCTTCTGAATGGAAGGGTTATGAAAGTACAAAGAATGTGGTTTGTGTTCAACCGTGTTCAAGCATATAATTCAATTTAAATAAAATAAAGATTTTGAAGGTTGTAGAATTTTCCTTTTTTTTTTGGAAGTTTCCCACTGTTGATGCAGCATCTTTGACACCACCTTATTTAACACGCTGCACTAGTTCTTCGTGCTTGTTATTTTTGTCCTTTATGACATCCTTAAAAACAGTAGGTTTCTTGTTTGGAATGATTTTCAATTTTGTTTGACTGCCAGGCAGAGTAAAAATACTCTCTCTCTCTCTCTCTCTCTCTCTCTCTCTCTCTCTCTCTCTCTCTCTCTCTCTCTCTCTCTCTCTCTCTCTCTCTCTCTCTCTCTCTCTCTCTCTCTCTCTCTCTCTCTCTCTCTCTCTCTCTCTCTCTCTCTCTCTCTCTCTCTCTCCCAAAGTACTGCTACAGATTCGTTTTCCGATTAGTGTTGAAAATATAACACTCAATTGAAATCAATTTGTTCCTCGATCCGAAACTCACATTTGTAGGCATACAGCCAGACAGACAGACAGAAGTGTTAACCCCACTTTTAGCTTCAAGTGTGCGAGGTAATTAGTTTGCATTGTACTTCTCCTGTCCTATGCTTTAATGGATGGTGACGCTGTTATGTCATGTCCTTTCCTGAATATGTCTTTTGTTTCTCCATTAATTGATTATGCAAGTGTTTTGAGGAGAGGCAACACAATTGAATGTCTGTGTTATTTGTGTAAATTGTCATTCCTTTAATTATGGAACATCATTACACCAAAATATGATCTCAGTCTTATCTCAGTTGGCAGGGCCCTTTGTTGACGTTCCAAATTGCGAAGTTTTTTAAGACCTAAAGAAGCGTTTGTGGTCTTCTAGTAAGGAACGGAAGTCCACTTGAACTCGACTTCTTGGGACAATGCGTGCCCATACATGGAGGAATGCCCTCGGGTTCACACATTGAATTGGAGATGCAAAGGGGGAAAAAAGCTTCTTCTTTTTTATGTGTATTTCAGTGTTTGGCTGATCAGCCGTGTAATTAACGGCCTGTTAACTAAAGCAAGTTCTTCAATTTTAAGGAGATGGAATCCCAACAACTCTTCAGGCCACTTCAGATGAAAATCAGCCAAAGTCGTTTGCATGGTAATGATTCCAAAGAGAGGTAAGAGCCGCAAGCTGCTCTAATGCATTACCTCGCAGCCCTTACCTTGCACAGAGGACACAGCATAGACACTTCATGAATTGCCTGCACCACCGCTGGACTGTTTGCATATCTCTCCTTTTTATTAGCGTCTATATGGTGCCTAATGACTTCCCATTAAAAGCAAATGGCTCTTTCAGTCACAAATTGTATGGCTTTTAATTTGTCGCTGTTCAAATAACTGTCCCGTTTGTGAGATAGTGAGATAAAAATGGAATTAATATCCAAAAGTAACATAACAGCGAAAGTTTGCACGCGAGGATGAACAGGAGCGACCGGTGTTTTTGATTCCAATGTAAGATCGTAGATCTATTTGGTTGTCTCGCAGTGTAATTTGAGCACAAAGGGAGCTGCCACTTGTGGTTTCACACTGACCAATTTTTCAGTCACTCCCCAATCAAGTAAAGAAGCGCAGGATTTTACTCACACCCACCCCCTCCCCCACAAGTCTCCCCCCCCCACACCCGCTACCCATATAATCTCCATCCTGGTTAAACATTCAGTATCCTGAACCTCGGCACCAGAGGGCTCTCTGAAAGTTGGTACAGCAGGCAATTGCAAATGAAAAATGTTCAAGAAACTGAGCAAAAGTTAAGGTCCGGATGTTGAGGTCCAAAGGGTGTATCTTACCCAACTTTTTTGTGCCAAAGGAATTTTGCCCCCATATTACTCTGCATAGTCTCCATTGTTCATCGCAAGAAGATGCGAACCATACGGTGATGGGGAAAAAATAACTTCGACATTACTAATTACACTGAACAACAAAAATTTTTTACTGGAGATGTGTAAATTGATTTAGACTAATTTGGGTACGCTGATTTCAAAAATCATAACCGTTTTGCTGTATCACGTCAGGATTTTCAGTTACAGAAATATTCCCATTGCCTAGAAGTCAGGATTTCAATGAAATTTACAAAAATTCATTTATTCATTTATTTCATCATGAATGCTTCAAAATTATAGAAATTACAGAAAAACTCCACTAGAATGTAATTAAAAATGCTTTAGGCATTTGGCTTTGCGTTTGTGCTGCTCTGTGTCAGTTTCACGATGCAGGAACCAGCAGAAATCGCCCATCATGTTCGGGTTGTGCCGCCCTTGGTAACGCGTCTCCATGAGTGAAATCTCTTGGTGGAATCGCTCGCCGTGCTCGTCCGAGACTGCTCCCAAGTTGTCAGGGAAGAAGTTCAGGTGCTGGTGTAGGAAATGGATTTTCAGGGACATCCTGGAGCCAAGTTTCCTGAAGGACTCCAGCAGCTGCTGCACTATTTCTTCATAGTTGTCCGCGCGCTCGTTCCCCAAGAAGTTGGCCGTCACAGCTTTGAAGCTCCTCCACGCTGCCAGCTCTTTGGGGTTTAGAGT
>NC_140967.1:19909431-19919431 GCF_056783735.1 Eptatretus burgeri
CCATGCACATCCACCATCTCTTCTATACATGCTGATCCTTTCCCATTCTGTTAATCTCTGAGCCATTGTTACTCGTTTTTGTGTTATTCCTTTTTTCCTCTTTGTGTAGATTCATCCTCTCACATCGCCTTTGGTCATTTGTGAACCTGCTATTCCCTTTGTGTTTCAGCTCTTCCATGAGATTATACCCTTATCGAAATTTATTTTTGGTGAAATAGGCATTAGCTTATAGATGAGTACAAGGTCCTGACAGGATAGCTTAAGGACAACATACTCACCTCGAAGGTGTCGAACCTGAGTTCGAATCACGATGCAGCTACAAACTGTCATCCTGCTGTTCCGCATGAAGGCTGACACATCAATGCGTGGCCGTCCATTCAATAACATTTAGCTGGAGGACCTGTCTGACAGTGCTGGTGTTGCTAGACGTTAAAGATCACATGGCATATATTGTGAGGAGTTGTCGAGTTATCCCAAGCACCAAGAAAAATATTACAAATTCTTGATGTACTCAGTCTAACATCATGTCGAGCCAGCTGGTTCCTGAAAGACTTGGGCCAAAAACATTTCCCAGTCGATCCCACAAGAAAGTGGGAATGATTGTTGCAGTAATAAAGTATTAATAACAGTAATAGTCGTTTATAAATTATACTCTAGATTAGTACACAAGTCAAAAACAACTAGAACTGTACTCGGCAGAGCGCATACCTCTGTCAGGCTGAACAGTTTATGTTTTGTATCCCACCGATTGCCAGATCTGTATCCGCACCTGAACAAAATCTAATCCACTTGTTCTTGTCACCTAACCAACTCATCCACCTAATTTTGTCATAATCCGTCCATAAATTTTTGAGATATCATATTCTATATATCGTTTTTGGCCCTACCTCTCAATGGTGAAAAATCATTAAGAATTAAAAAATTCTAGAATCTGGATCCAGATTTGCATCTTCACCAAAATCTAATCAGTTCATCCTTATCACACTCCCAAACTGTCCACCAAATTGTCCGAATCCGTCCACAACTTTCTGAGATATCTTGGTCACAGAGAAGCAGACAAACAGACAGACAGATAGACAACAGACGGGGCTGAAAACATAACCATCACAAACCTGATGTGGGGAGGTGATGAATAATGTTTTTGCCAAATCTGTCTGAAGATAAATAATGGAAGGTCCAAGCAATTGTTCAACAATAATAAATGACAAATCGTTTTGCTACCACATCGTAAGGGACAGAATCTCCAAAATGTACCTCTGAGTCGAATTAGCCTTTCGGAAGAGGAAACTGAAATCAGAGTTATTATTGTGAAACGTATTTTCACCAAAATACTACGAATGCCATTTTACATGAAAATTTTGTCCAAATGAATGTATTTAATTGGATGAAGAATTGGTGAGAAATATCAAGAAGATGAAAGTGCCCGATGGGTCGTGGACTCGTGAAAGCAATGTTGTGAATCAAAACGAACATGGATTGGGATTCTGTTTTTGGGGATTTTTTAAGACAATGTCGAGGCTCATATGAGTGCTAACACACAGAACGTACAAAAAAGGGAGCAGAAGCAAACAGGGGTAGGAGAGAGAAGGACAAAACAGTGGGGAACAGAGACATGACGAGAACTGTGGAAGGGAGAGGGATGGGGGCAGGGTACACGGGGTATACAAGATGGACATTACAGAAACTTTCAGGTCCTTACATGATGGACTTTCAGAAAGGAAAGTAGGGAATTTGAAAGAGGTGGGTTTGGGGTGGATTAACTGGGGTAGACAAGATAAATGGTTTTGGATGGGGGAAGATATGAGGTGGTGGTGAACAGCTGTTTTGATGACCTGGAGGGAAGAGTGGGGTTGAAAAGAGTGTGGGGTGTTGTTCCAAAGGCAGGAAAAAAGAGGAATGAAATAGGGAAGGTGAGCAGTGATTCTTTATTTTGGTAGTTTTCCCAGAAGGGGTGCTGGCAGACCTTGAGCGCCTTGCGGAAATACGGGGGGGGGGGAGTACTGCATATCGCAAATACTCTGCATATCGCAGAGCAGGGGGGGGCAGGCCAAAGAGAAGACAGTAGAAGACAGAAAGACCACCGACCTGCCTGCGGTGAGAGAGTGAGAGACACAAAGACTCAGCTTCATCGCAGGAGATACCAATGATCCTAAACGCCTTGGTTTCCACAGCGTGAAGCGGAGAAAGGTGAGAGGCGGGAGCACCAGACCAGAGGGGAGAGCAGTACTGTGGACATCAGACTGTGGCCGAAAGCTTTGTATGTGGTCAGGAGCTCAGGTGTGCCAAACAAGGACTTTGCACGACGGAGAATGCCCAGTCGGCGACTGGCTTTGGAGGCCACCTTGGAGATGTGGGTTTCCCAGGAAAGATCATGGCAGATACTGAGATCCAGTAGCTTGAATGAAAGAACTTCTTCAAGAGAATTGTTGAGAAAGTAGATTGGGGGTGGGGTGGGGGGGTTCAAGACAGTCCTTTTGGAGAGATGTAGTGAGTGTGATATTTGTCAGGATTAAAAGACATGTTCCACGTTTTGGACCAGTTTGTGATTTTGTGCAGATCTGCAGAGAGTGAAAAGGCTGTTGCTTGCCGATCTGAGGGATGACAGATGGAATGGCAGAGGGTGGAGTCATCAGCAGAGAGCTAAAGAGGGGTTTTGAGAGAGTCAGAGAGATCATTGATGAAAACCTGAAAAAGAACAGGGCCCAGAATGCTACCTTGAGGAACTCCAGCCTGGACAGGAAGAGGGGATGAAAGAACTCCATTTAGGGCCACACATTGGCTGCGACAGGAGAAGAATCTGCGAGCCATGAGTGGAGATGTCCTTGGATACCACAGGAAGAGAGTTTTGTGAGTAGGGCAGGGTGCCAGACTGTATCAAAGGCATGTGATATGTCTCGGTAGACGGCTCTGATTTCATGTCCGGCATTGAGGACCTCCATCCATTGTTGGGAGAGCAAAAGCAGCATATCCAGGGTAGAGTGAATCCAAATCAATTATCAGAAATCAAGCCATTGGAGAAGAGAAAGGATTTAATGTCCGAAGCAATGATGAATTCCATAACCTTGCTGATGATTTGGAGAAGGCTGATTGGTCTGTATTTGCATGGATCTGTTTTTGCACCTTTTTATGCAGGGCAGTAATGTTTGCTGATTTCCAAGCAGATGGCAGATGACCTTGAGTAAATGAGAAGGTGAATAGAACAGAGAGAGGGTGAGCAAGAG
Organism: Eptatretus burgeri; assembly: GCF_056783735.1. Classification (NCBI taxonomy): domain Eukaryota; kingdom Metazoa; phylum Chordata; class Myxini; order Myxiniformes; family Myxinidae; genus Eptatretus; species Eptatretus burgeri. The sequence goes on from NC_140967.1 coordinate 19,912,653, forward strand.
CAGAGGAGCAGGTTTTTAGGACACGTGGGCTGATGCCATCTGGACCGGTTGCAGAATCAGAGTCGAGGTTGAACAGCAAGCTCTACAGTCTATGCCTTGTCAGGAGAAAAGGACACAGAGTCCACGAACAGCTGGGTGAGACTGGGTATGGTGGGTACAGGAAGCGATGGGTTTGGGACACAAGATTTGGAAGCAAACAAGAGTTTAGTCATTCAGCCTCTTCACATGCAGTGTCAGCTTTGTGGCTATTTGAGGTAAGGGAGGGGGTGGAGGGGGAACATACACCAGAAACAGACTTAACTAGATTCTCCCAGGATTTGAAGGAGGGAGAGAGGTTTGAGAGTTCAGACTTGAGATTGGAAAGATGTTGTTTCCTGGCTCTCCTGAGGGTAGATACACACTTGTTCCAAGCTTTGTAGAAGTAAGTGAGATTGCCTTCAGTTGGATTTGCCTTACGTGAGGCGAAGGCAAGTTGTTTCAGGACAACTGCCTCGCCACAAGCTTCAGTGTACCATGGGTGGGAGGATGGGTTGGACAACTGAAGAAGAGTTGGGATAAATCTGTGCATGAGAGAGAGAGAGCAAGTTTCTTTGAAAGAATTCCCAGGACGATTTGATTTCAGAGGAAGTAGAGATGGGAGACAAGTCTAGAAGTATGATGGCTGCTTGAAGTCCCTGCCAGTCGGCTTGAGTGAAATGCCAGACTCGACGGCGGTGAGGTGGTTCGCCAATAACAGCCAGAGAGATGTCTACTTTGGCAAGCATGTGGTCAGATGAACCGATTTGAGCGGAGGAAGAACAGCAGATATTTTCAGGGAAATCAGACAAAATCAGATCCAGAAGAGATGGAGACCTGTTCCTTGAATTCCTTCATGTTGCGAACACATCATAATCATCATCATCATTATATGTTTGTATATTACTACTGATAGGGCAAATGATCTGTCAAAAGAAAACAAATAAAGTCATCAGATAAGTCACTTTAAAGTAGAGAGAGAGAAGAGAGAGAGGGGAGAGAGAGAGGGGAGAGAGGGGAGAGAGGGGAGAGAGAGGAGAGAGAGAGAGAGAGAGGAGAGAGAGGAGAGAGAGGAGAGAGAGGAGAGAGAGAGAGAGGAGAGAGAGGAGAGAGAGAGAGAGGAGAGAGAGAGAGAGAGGAGAGAGAGGAGAGAGAGGAGAGAGAGGAGAGAGAGGAGAGAGAGGAGAGAGAGGAGAGAGAGAGAGAGAGGAGAGAGAGGAGAGAGAGGAGAGAGAGGAGAGAGAGAGAGAGAGAGAGGAGAGAGAGGAAAGAGAGGAAAGAGAGGAGAGAGAGGAGAGAGAGGAGAGAGAGGAGAGGAGAGAGAGGAGAGAGAGGAGAGAGAGGAGAGAGAGGAGAGAGAGGATAGAGAGAGGAGAGAGGAGAGAGGAGAGAGGAGAGAGGAGAGAGGAGAGAGGAGAGAGGAGAGAGATAGAGGAGAGATAGAGGAGAGATAGAGGAGAGATAGAGGAGAGAGAGAGGAGAGAGAGAGGAGAGAGAGAGAGAGAGAGAGAGAGGGAGAGAGGGAGAGAGGGAGAGAGGGAGAGAGGGAGAGAGGGAGAGAGGGAGAGAGGGAGAGAGGGAGAGAGAGAGAGAGAGAGAGAGAGAGAGAGAGAGAGAGAGAGAGAGAGAGAGAGAGAGAGAGAGAGAGAGAGAGAGAGAGAGAGAGAGAGAGAGAGAGAGAGAAAGACTTTTATTAGCAAAGTTCAAAATAGAAACGAAAAATCTCTGAACAAGCACAAAAGGGGGTTATTCTATCCAGCCTGGGTTTAACTCACACATTAACCTGGTACATCAGCACGAACGGCTACGACCTCTCCAATCAACAAGTATGTCTGGTGCACCCTGTCAAAATCATTTTCTCACATACTTAATCTGATTTTGGGACGCTAATTCCTTCTACAAATCAAGGAAGTACTTTGTCAATTCATTCTTCTTGGAGATGTCACCCATTCTCAGCAGAACCAACGCAACGTAACCAAGGTCATATAATTCACAGTAACTTTCAGGAGCGACTGCTTCTCTACTAATGGCCGAGCATCCAGTTATTTTTCTGCATATCTGTAATCTCTCTTTTAATGAGGAAAGCCGTGTTGCATGGCCCTCAGTGCGATGGGTTCGATTCCCATGGCTACTCATCAGAAATTCCCATCCCTGTGACCAACCGGCAACCTGTTCAGGATAAATTCCAACATTGAAGTGTTCACAATTTCAGTGAGCACCGCGGTACTCTGTGTGTCAAGTTCCTGGGAAAGCCACATTTCCAAGCTAGCCTCCAAAGCCAGTTGCCGACTGGGCATCCTCAATCGTGCAAAGTCCTTCCTCGGCCCATCTGAGCTCCTGACTATATACAAAGCTTTCGTCCACAGTCTGATGGAGTACTGCTCTCCCCTCTGGGCTGGTGTTCCCTCCTCTCACCTTTCTCGGCTTCACGCTGTGGAAACCAAGGCGTTTAGGATCATTGGCATCGCCCGCGATGAGGCTGAGTCTTTGGACCTCTCACTCTTTCACCGCAGGCAGGTTGGTGGTCTTTCTGTCTTCCACCATCTCTTCTCTGGCCTCGCAACCCCCACCCACCCCCTGCTCTTTCTGCGATATGTCTCCCCCCCCCACCATATTTCCATAGGGCTCTCAAGGTCTGCCAACAACCCCCTTCTGGTAAAACTACCAAAATCAAGAATGACTGCTCAACTTCACTCTTTCATTCCTCTTTTTTTTCCTGCCTTTGGAACAAACTCCCACACTCTCTTCAAAAACAACTCTTCCCTCGAGATTTTCAACACAACTGTTCACCACCATCTCTTATCTTCCCCCATCCAAAACCATGATCTTTTCTACCCCCGTTAATCCACCCCAAACTCATCTTCAAATTCCCTGCTTTCCTTACTGAAAGTCCCTGTCGTGTAAGGACCTGAAAGTCCCTGTAGTTTCCATCTCGTTTACCCTGTGTACCCCCACCCCATCCCTCTCCCTTACACATATCTCATATCTCTGTTCTCCACTGTTTTGTGCTTCCCTCTCCTGCCCCTCTTGCCTCCTGCTCCCCTTTGTTATATGTTCTGTGGGTTCGCTCTTATGTGAGCCTCAACATTGTATACAAAAAAAAGGACTCAACCAACAACCACCACGTTCACTTACCGATCCCAAATGTGAAGAGGAAGTGAAAATCCTTCAACTGAAATGATTTTAATAATAACATTTGCAAACTAGAAGGGCACTCGGGAGAGCACATACCTCAGCCATGTAACGCCTGATCCACAAGAACATATCGTCCCCAATACATTTTTGAAATATCATCTCATATATTGTTTTTGGCCCGATCTCTCAATGGTGAAGAATCACTTAAAAATTCCCATATCCAGATCTGGATTCGGATCTTCACCAAAATCGAATAAATTCGTCCTTGTCACACATACAACCTGTCCACTGAGTTTCAGCCGAATCCGTCCCTAACTTTTTGAGATATCATAACCAGACAGACAGACTACGGGTGAATACATAACCTCAGTCTACTCTGGTGGCGGAGCTAACAACCTTCCATATTTAAATGTGGAGAAAGTTTCCAAAAAAATAATAATAATAATAATAATAATAATAAAACGTTGTTTTATGCTTGTATGGTACACAGTACAATTATTGTTGAAACAATTTTCCCTGAGCACAAGCATTCACAGGAACAAGCTGTCGTATATACAAGGGGATGGTCTACTCAGAACGGTGCGCCTATGTTGGTGGACACAAGCACGTGAAGCGTGAAATTGACCATCACAATTGCATGCAACTTTGTTTTGCTGCTTGAGAATTGTGAGCCGTTGTTTCAATGATATGTTGTTGCAGACCTAATTCCCACCACAACAGAGTCGTGTCGGCAAGGATCTCAGAAACTTCTAGGCAAGGATCTCATACTGTCTTCAATCAGTGTTCAATCCACCACTGTTCCTGCCTTGACCTCTCGGACTCATTCATTTATGTCTTCCATTACCCTCAAACATTGTACAACAACATTTGTCCGGATGGTTGACTTCTTGGTTTCGAGAATGTCTGAGCCAACAGTCGCCAAGAGATTGTTTGCGTCTGCTGTGGTTTTCAACAGCCTGATCTCAGACCAAAAATTCTGATGTTTGGCACTCCACCTTGTTTTCCAACCTCTCTGCCCACCACATCCAAGGCCACCTCCTCATGTGGCTCACTGACTTCTTCCACTGTTGTAGTTGATTGATGTTAAAGACCCCATGGTGTCCTGAGCGAAGAATAGGCGAGCTGTTGCCGACACTCTGAACAAATGATAAATTCCTGCTCTAACCAGCAAAGGACATTGCATCAGCGGCACAGCCGTGGCCTCAGCCAATGATGCTACCCCATAGCCTTGTGCTGCATACGAACGAAGATGAAGAATGACATGGTTTTCAGGCAAGGTGCTGCATCTAGGAGTACAAGATTCTTTGGGGAGGATGTTAAGTTGGCTGTCTTGTGTGTTTGTCGAAGTTAAAGATCTCACTGTCCCTTTCAAAAGGAGTCGCACTCCGAATGGGCATCCTCCTTTGTGCAAAGCCTTTCTTTGGAAAATCTGACGTTTTATCAACTTACAAGGCCTTCATCTGCAGATCGATGCATTACTGCTCTCCCCCTTTTGATTGATGCAAAATTTTGATTTTGGTTGATACTACTACACACAGCCTCACACCTTGCACTTCTTTACGAGGTAGAAACCAAGGCCCTCAAAAACATTGGCATCTCCTGCAATCAATCAGAATCTCTGGGCCTCTTCTCTCACATTACAAACAGATCAATTGCCTCAAAGTCCTATATCACCTCCTTTCTGGTCTTGTATCCTCTGTTCCCCCCCTCCCCCCACCCACCCCAAGGTCTCCATATGACATATACAGTCTGCTAATAACCCATCCATCCAATCATTGGGACCATACTCTATGCAGAGTGTTGGTGCTGCTTAAGCAGTCACCTTGACTATTGGGCACAATTCGGGCCGGGTCACCACTCCGACACAGGATCCCAAGCCCACCACCCTAACCATTAAGCCAATACAAAGTGATGTGTGCACACACACACACACACACACACACACACACACACACACACACACACACACACACACACAGTATACCCATAAACACATACTACAAACGTGCAGTATACCCATGCACACATACTACATACACACAGTATACCCATACACACAAACTATGCACACAGTATACCCATACACACATACTACATGCACACAATATACACACACACACACACACACACACACACACACACACACACACACAGTATACCCATAAACACATACTACAAACGTACAGTATACCCATACACACATACTACATACACACAGTATACCCATACACACAAACTATACACACAGTATACCCATACACACATACTACATGCACACAATATACCCATACACACATACTACATGCACAGTATACCCATACACACGTACTACAAGCACACAGTATACCAATACACATACTACATGCACACAGTATACCCATACACACACACTACATGCACGCAGTATACCCATACACACATACTACATGCACACAGTATACCCATACACACAGTATCGGCCTAAGTCACATTTGCCACGGCGGCCGTGGGGTCTCCAAAATCTATGGCCACTAGCAATTATACAGCGGCCGCAGTATTTCCACGGTAACACAATGTTGCAGTCACATATGTTATTATTTTTCGGGGAGCCGCACGGGGTATTTATAAATTGTGGAGACCGAAAATGTGGGGGTGCCGTACGGTCTTTGATTTGATGTCGCATGGTGACCTTAGGGCGTTCCTGCGGCGGCCATATAATATTCAAGGCAGACGCAAGGTGCCCGCAGATGGGCCCCAAGGCGAACGTGCGGCCAGACGGACGGTAACGAGTGGGTTTTTTTTTTTACCAGTTCTTTTGTTTCGGCTTGTCGAATTGCTACGGCGAACGTAGACATGAAAAAAGTTATAACTCCGCGTTATAATTCCACGGCGACCCCTACGGCCTGTAAAATATAGTTATACGGCGTCGGGCCACCCTGAGGCCACCGCAGAAAGTCTGCGGCCGCCGCGCGTTTCTGTCAATTCAGAGGGCGTACGGCCACCGTATCCTCGCTGTAGAGCAAATGTGACTTCGGCCATAGTAACCCACTTCTGGTGAAACTCCCGAAATCCAGGCTCACTGCTCACCTTCACTCATTTCTTCATCTTTTTTCTCACCTGTGGAACCAACTTCCTCAGTCTGATCAATCTGTTCTTCCGTCCACGGCTTCAAAATGGCTGTAATTCAACACCACCTCAGGGCATCCCTTAACCATACTCATATCTTCCACCATCATTAGCCCTCCCCAAACCCACCTCTTCCTTTCCAGGTCAACGTGCCCCCCCCCTCTTGTTTTGCTCCTTTCTGTTTCATTCCCAGTTTCTCCCTTCGTCTTTTTGCTGTGGTTGAGCATGCATTCAGCTTGTTCACCTGTATCCTACTTTACCTTTCTTTGATCTTTTCCTCCAATTGTCTCTTTGTTGTGCTCCTCCACATTACCGTTGGTCCTTCCTTTCTGGATGCTGTTCTTCTTGTTCTGGTTCGTTTTAGCTCTTTCTCTGTTCTCGCTCTTCCATGAGCCTTGATTTTGTCTTCAAAAAAGAAAAAGTACAAACGCACTTGGAAGAGAAACATCACAGGGACTTATTGATCTTATGAACTCGTATAACAGTACCCATGTTATAAATCACTGTTTATTTTAGAAAATATA
>NC_140967.1:19924431-19979431 GCF_056783735.1 Eptatretus burgeri
ATGTTGGAAACCAAGAAGCACAAGCAGCACATCAAGGCCTGAACAAGAAGTGAACATGCAAATCAATGGCTCTGCAAGTCTGTTCCTCTCTGCTCCACTGTCAGAGTATTCGACTTTTACATTCCGTCTTTCTCTTCTATGAGCCTTGACCATTCTTTCACATCAGGGGTACATACTCAATGAGACCACAATTGTTCATGAGGAGGAGATTGAAGTGAAGATGAACTTTTCAGAGGAATTGGAAAAGAGCTGGCTGAGGTGGGCTGGGTACCTGGTGCGGATGGAGGAAGAGATGGATGTACTTTGACCTGGTGCGGATGGACGTACCTTCACCAACCTGAGTATCCAAGTAATATTGTTACGAATCTGGCAGCCATGATCACACAATAGACAGGTCCCCGTAGCTCAGTTATTTCATTAGGTATATGTGTATAGTTTGAATCCATCCCCTGCGTCTAATGGGTGATTAAATGTTCGTGTGCTGCGGATTTATATTGATAGTCAGGGTTTTCTTTTACATCTTCGCTTTCACGACAACACCTTCGCCACGCTCCATCCTGACGCCACAACGCTCGCGGTGGGCGGAGTTCAAGAAGGACTTGGCATCTCTCTCGACCAATAAGAGAGATGCGAGCAAGTTTGCCGTCATTCGACTAATGGGAGCCAACGCAGGACAATATTACTCATCTTCCTGTTTGAGGGGCAGTCTGCCGTGACGCCCACCATGCCCCCCCCCCCAGTCCAATCAGCCGACTTGGTGCCCCTTTTGGCCAATCACAGGGGCAACGAGCGGATCTTGCGCGCCAAAACCATCCAGTAAGAGGGGGGGGGCAGGTTATGAGAGGGAGTCCCTCCTCCCTGGATGGGGAGTGAATAATTGTTCAGCGCGATCCAACTGGAAGCAGTTGCAGTTGGGGTTTGCGGCCAGGTCGTCTCGGATCGCCTCGCCTTGCCTGTTGGCGCTCACTGCCTTGTCCGCCCTCGCGCTGGTTGGCGTCCGCCCTTCATCCTCCGTCCCTGGTACCTGGAGTGGCATCATGGTTGCGGGTTCGAGTCCCGCCAGTCCAGGACGTCGAAGACCACAAGAGGTGGACAGGTCCAAGATAGCTCTGGTTTCCAGCTCATCTTCCCTCGAGCTGGGAACCTTCAATAAAGACCCGACGGGGTCCATTTCTTTGGGTGTGTGTCTGAGTGTGGGCCCGTCTCGAAGTAGAATCGTTAAGTGCTTGCGTTATTGTACATTGGAATATATTCGGTTGTAATCTGCTCTTCGTCTCCCTTCCCAGTTTTTGCCCATTATTGTAAAACTAGCCGAAACCCCGTCACAGACGGATTCCGTTCATTCAACCACCCTCACCAGCTCACCCACACTCGAGGGACATGGACTGGACAGGGCGTGCTTGCCCCCGCCTACTCATCCCCCGCCCCTGCCCCATTCCCCCCCCGGCTCCCACTCCCTGCCTTCAATTTGCTTACCGCCGCCCAAAAATTTAATTACCCCGGCCCCGCCCCGCCTCTTCACTCCCAGCCCCCGTCTCTTGATTCCCCACCCCACTTGCCCCTGGGCCCCCTCCCCCCTGTTCACCCCCTCACACTCAACCCCGCCTAAATCACCCTAGCCCCCACCCCCTCACCCCCCGCCCCATTTCCCCCCCCATCTCCCGCTTTCAATTTGCTTACCCCCGCCCAAAAATTTGCTTACCTTGCCCCCCCCCCACCTCTTCACTCCCTGCCCCCGTCTCTACGAAAAGTGTTTATTCTGCTTCAGAGTTGAAAGTTGACTATTGCCACTATGTGCGATGCACTCTTACATGTACGAAGTTGCTTTCAGTCCAGGTCACAGTACCGAGAAAAACGTGACGTGACCATGAGGAGGAGTACAAAATTGGTATTAATATATAGATAAATCCCCTTTTGTTGAATGTCCCAGCTCGTCCTTGTCTTTTCTATCATTGGTTTGCCGCGCTGTGAACGGGAATTAGGAGGCCTCATTGCTGCCGTAATCATGCAATCGGCCTGGCAGGATTCTGGTACTCTCCGCTCGAGGTACGGCTCGGATCCGGCTCGGTAACGGCCCGGATCACGCAGATCCTGCCGAGGGTGAATTTCCCCGGTAGTTTGGACGACGTGGGTATTTAGGTGTATTGAAATTGGCAATCGACCCTATCCCACGTGGTCGACCTATTGGCAATCTTTGGTCCGATAAGGGACCCATGACCTTTCGGATTTATCTGAAAGGTACGACCTAAATTCCGGGTGTTCAGTGGAGCCGACTCTACTGCTCCATCTAGCGGTCGTACTCGCCACCAAGACCCAGCCCCACAACAATATGATGTTGCTCTAAGCCTGCCTGCATATTTGCATTGGAGTTTAGTTCTTGGCTCAACCAGAATGTCAATTTTTCATACGAGACCTCTTTACCTGCTCCACAAGAATGCCCATCGTCGTACAAGACTCATTAAATGGTTCTGCCAGAAGATGAGTTTCCGTAGGAGATCCAAGCACGAGCTCTGCAAAATGCAGATTTTCAAACAAGAGCAGATCACTGGCTCCGCTATAACTTGTGTGCTATTTGTTTGAGGCAGTGATTATCGAGACCAGGTCACCAACTGTTTCTATCGGAGACCCCGTCAACGTCTCTATAACATGTGCACTTCCAGTCAAGACCAAAATCGTTGCAACTATGAAGTCCTTTTTCAATGTCTGAGAATGAAGAGGTAAAGCCTGGTGTTAGCTCAGCGACTTGAGAACTTATAGTTCTGAGTTCAAGCTCTGTTGTCCACTGAATTCAAAGTTCAAAACACAGGCGGGTTTGACTCAGCCTGTCATCCTTCCGAGGTTGGCGAAATGAGCACCAGTGCACTGGACAGGGGCACAGCATCAGCGGCACAGCCATGCCACAACAAAATGACAGCTACCTGATATCCAAACTGCCATACGCAGGAAGTCGAAGATGAAGAGATCATATTGGTTTACAGGTTCTGACTTCTAAGCAGCATCAACTTTTGGTTTCCAATGATTTGTATCCCTAACCACTGCAAACTGATCATAGTAATTAAGCTTATGGCAGGATATGAAGTTTATTCCAGTGCAAGGTGGAGAATTATATAAAGTGCTCAACATATTGTAATGATAAGCAATCTACTCAGTTTCACCTTGAGTATTATTGATGAGTACGTGTCAAAACTAAAGATTTTATAAAACACATTACCCCGTGCAGTCTTACGAAAAAGGACCTGGGACTACATTGGAAGTTGTTGAGAAGAAGATGCATGAAACAGATATTTTTTTTGGGATGAAGTTAGCTCTGTCGTTGCATAGCTAGATGCTACCATGTTGTTTGAATCGCCACCGTTCCTCCGGCTTCAGAGTATGCAGAAAATTTGATTGGTAGAGACGGTATACAATTTGCCCAGGTACTGTAAAACTTTAGGTTTTTGTAAGTGTAAACAAGGCGATTTGTTCTACAGTGTTCAAAGGCACAATTCAATTGAAAGTAGAAAACATCTGAAAATGCAAAGCCCGTCCGCTTTATATTCGGACTTCTTTGTATGCTCAATGGTACCTTTGACCTTTTGACCAAATTACCAATTTGTATTCTCCATATTCTCATAATTAAGTTTTGTTTAAAAATTTGATTGCAAAAGCTCAAATGAGAATTAAAATTTCAAGTCAATTGGATGAAAATTGAGGATTTTATGTGATACTGACCTTTGACCTTTTGCTCAAATTATTATTTCGTTTTCTCCATATTCTCATAATAAACCCTTGTTCAAAATTTGATGACAAAAGCTCAAATGGTAAAAAAGGTTACGACCCAGAAAGACAAACACACACACACACACACACACACACACACACACACACACACACACACACACACACACACACACACACACACACACACGTTAAAAACCCGATCTTCTGCTGCACAGGGGATGGACTAATGAAATCAAAGTTTTAAAGGCTGAAGGAAAAAAAAATCCAAACCAACCCATTGAATCAGAAGTTTACCACGGTTGATGCAGCATCTCTTACACCACCTTATTTAACACGTTAAGGCGCTGTCACACCTTGACGATTTAGCCAGCGTATGCCGACTTATGAAAAATTTGTCTAAAACGCCGGCACACGTCGAATACGTTATGGGTAAGTTTGTATACGTTAAGAGCAGGCTGAAAAACTGCCATACGTCATAGTACGCTGGCTTTCATCGTTGTACTTTGTGGTTGTCCTCAAATTTTAACATGCTTGAAATTTTACGACGTATGCCAGCGTATGACTCACACGTTCCGCTACGCTGGCCATAAGTTGTAGGCACGTTATGTGATCGTTGACACATGTCGACACACGTTACTTGGAAGTTACTCATAAGTCGAAACACGTCGAGGTAATGCTTAGCGTACCCAAAACTTATTTCTAACCTATGAGTAACGTGCTTTGAACCTATGTGTAACGCACCTCCAACGCATATTGACCTATGTAGACGTATTTGATTGACGTCTTCCGGACGACAACAGAACTTACTGAACGTGTTTCTAATTTACAGCTACCATATAATGGCTTATTGGCAGCGTTTAAAAAAACAAAAAAAACAACAATAATTTCCGATATTTCGTCACCTGCCGTTATGTCACGTCCGATTGCCTCTTCAGTTTGCTCATGCCTTATTCTTAGTTCCTCCTCTGTGAATATTTTCTGTTTGAGAATATTGTCACGTCGAAACTTAAAAGCAAATGTCCGAATATATTTTAAAATTCGTGATAGACTAAAAAAAATAAAAATGAATAAAAACAATGTCACCCGCAGGGTGACCCGTATCTTGCCAAAAGGTGACCACGTGTGACTTTAAGGTCACACTGAGGTGAACAGAGCTGCTATCCACCAGGAGCGACTCCGTGAGGAATATCTGCCTACGAGAGATTCCGATGAGAATCGTTCTCCAGAGAAACCATGAAAAATATGTGTTTGCCTCATAACGTCACCAAATGACGTCATAATGTCTCAAGCTTGACATATCTAGAAAGCACTCATCGAGGTGTTCAATTTGAGGTACTACACGATATGGTTCCTAAAACTTGAAAATTTGACCTTGGGGTCAAATATGTTTGACCTCAGGCGATAACCATGAAGGTCAAGGCCAATCGCCACCAAAAATTAATCAGCTGAGCGCCAGACCATGAACTATATTCCCATGAAGTTTGAAGACGATCCGATCAAAATTACTCAAAAAATAAGGGTTTCGTCGACTCCCCTGATTTGCGACAAAGTGACCTTGACCTTTGACCTTGACCTTCAAAATTTTGTGCACTGAAAGGGACCTCTATAGGCCTCTGATATGCGAAGTTACAAAAATTTCCAATGATAACTGTGCTCTGCAAAATTTTTTATATGTGATTACAGACAAACAAACAAAAAAACAACAAAAAAAAACATACAAGCTGACTAACATATCTTGCAAAAACTTTGTTTTGGCAAGATAATAAAAAAACAACAACTACAACAACAACTTCAGATATTTTATAACGTGCCTTCACGGAGCCAAGGAGAAAAAAAGAAAATGTGCCTTGACGGAGAAAATAAGTTTCGGATATGCTAAACATTACCTCTACGTGTTTCGACTTATGAGTAACTTACAAGGAACTTGTGTCGACGTGTGTCAAAGATCTCATATCGTGCCTACAACTTATTCCCAGCGTTACGGAACGTGTGAGCCATATAGCGAGCACGTCGTAAAATTTTCAGCATGCTTGAAATTTCATGACGTACGAGACGTACCACGAAATATGACAGCGTACTTCATCGTTTTTCAGCGGGCTCTTAACGTATACACAACTTACCCATAACGTATCCGATGTGTGCCAGTTTGGTTCGGCAAATTTTTCATAGGCCGGCATACGCTGGCTAAATTGTCAAGGTGTGACTGCGTGGTTGACACTTCCAATTCTCAGGCGGTTATGATTTAAATCGGCGTGCGGCAGGTTTTTAACAGGCTACACCACAAGTTCGTCGGCGATACGTGCAGCGCGCTATGCCTAAGTTAAACTATCGTTGGGCATAGGTTGTGAACGCCGACAACAGGCTAAGAATTCATTGGTATAAGTTATCTATAAGACAACGAAACGTTCTGTGCCCGTTACTAATATGTTATGCATACGACCAACACGTTATGAATACGACCAAAACTTAAAAAAAAACATCAAAATTTCAGCATACGCCAACGTTTTACATACATTTTTATACGTTGCCATTACTGGCTAAATCGTCAAGGTGTGACAGCGCCTTTACATCAGTTATTCGTCCCTGTTGTTTGTGTCCTTTATAACATCCTTAAAAACAGTAAGTTTCCTATTTGGAATGATTTTCAATTTCGTTTGACTGCCAGACAGATAGACAGACAAACAGACGGAACCAATTATTGCTTCACCATGTTGTACGAATGTGCATTCGGGAGGAGATTCTGTAGAATTTCCCAAATTCAGGACCAAAGTTCTACGAAACTGCAGGTTCGTGTTCTAATTCATGTTCCAATTCATGTTCCAATTCGTGTTAGACAGTGCTCAAAGCATAAAATTACAGTGAAATTAAAAAGTTCCTCGATCATAGACTGGCAGATAGAAACAGAGTGAACCAATTGCTTCACCCCGCTTTGCACTACTTGCAAGGGGTAACAAAACTTTAATCTTTGTTTTATTCTTGAGTAGGAGAAAAACAGACATCTTGTCACAAGGTAAACTGATGTCGTTACGTTCTTAGCCATGGTAAACTGACAATGCAGTTCAATGTGGGCCAGAGACTGATCAGGAGCACAACACACAAATTGAAAATACCGTAACCAGGAAAGCAAGATAGAAATCACTATCAAAGACCAAGTGATCAAGAACCCAAGTTACGAGGTACATACTTCTTTTGTACACAGCACAGGGCTGTGGGGAAGCTGTGCCACTGAAACAGTGTCCTCTGTAGGTGAGGGTAGGAATTTGGCCAATTGCTGGAGATAGCTCGCCTACTCTTCGCAAAGGACACTGTGGGATCTTTAAATGTCTACCAACTAATGCCCGTAGACGGAATGCCCAGTTTAACGTTAATCCGAGGGACGGCACACACACTGATGAATCACCCTGCCTGTGAAACACCAGGATGACGGTTTCTAGCTGGGTCAGGATTCGAACGCCAGGTGAGACAGCTTATTGGCGAGTGTGCGTACCTCTAGACATTGATGCCAGCCCGAGGTGCATTACTGCACAGGGAGTGTCAGACACCACTGCTCTGCTCTGAGGGCCCCGCATGACCACGTCAATAGCACGTGCCTCTGGCATATTAGCTTTGTGGGTTTAATAAAATTGAAAAGATTATAGTGTGTACCAAGACAGACACCAAGTGCAAATTACAATATTTTATCATGCACTCAATTTGGCAGTTTGGCGAAATGTTGTTGTGAAAAGTATTGATCATTGTATTGAGTTTCGAATTGAAAGGAGCTGTGTTGCAATGAATTTCGATTTGTGCATGAATGGATTAAAATTAATGAATGAAGCAAAATTGGTTAAATTTATTAAATCCATTCCCCCCTCGCTTCTTCCCCCAAATGGAATAGGATTTACTCTACAGTAAACGGCAGCACTGCCTTTCTAGAAACAAATAACAGAAATGAAAGTACATTTCAGGTTGAAGAGCTGATTGGCTGAGTCTTCTTGAATTCAAGTCTCTTTAAAACTTCCAAGTAACGAGGATTGCCCGAGTTTACTTTAAACCATGTGATTGGTTCCTCCCAGGCATGGGTGAAGCAATCCCAGTTATGGGTTCAACGTTGCTGATGTTGCGCAGCACTCACAGCAATGCAACTGGTGGTGGTTATCTTCATTCCATGGGCTTCCTCGCATCGATTGTGTTAGTGTGCTTGTTGGAGGATGCAGTTGACTGGACGGAAACGAGGTGACTCCAGCATTCGTTCTACCATGGTACTCCCATTGTGAGATAGGATCTCTGAGTCCAAAGGATGTCACGGATGGTGTGCAATGACTATGGTACCTATAACCGCAGTACGAGTGTGGAGAAGCGGTGAAGAAAGTCCAGTGGCGATGGGATGAAGGTGGGACGACGGCTGTGATTGGCTGGCAGTCATTACCTGGAGTTCTGTGCATTGCCAGCTTGGTGCAACGGCCTTATCTAGTTGTCTACTGTCAGAACTATGGAAGAGGCTTATACTACAGTTTCAGGGATGAAGTTTCACAAAGGTTACACCCAACATGGCCGACTGACTACTTCTCTGAGTCATTGTCGATTTGGCAGACAGGTCAACATTGTTATTTGAAGCCATTCATCAGATCAGTCTTTGGAGGGACATTCGTCATTAATTGGGGGTGAGATTTCTCTTGGATAACTTTAAATAGTATAAAAGAAGAAGATAAATTGTTCGGAAATTGAGTCACACCACTTTAAAAAAAAAACTGAAATGTAAATGAGGATTCAGAAGAAGGCACAATGTGTTAACTTTGAGTACGACTAATAATTTGGCGGCCAAGCAAAGCGAGGTTGAGGCTGTTTATTCCTGACTGGCAAATACAACCCTTCGCTTTGCTGACAGGGGTATTAAGGGGGGGTGGAGAGAGGGAGAGGGAGAGGGAGAGGGAGAGGGAGAGGGAGAGGGAGAGGGAGAGGGAGAGGGAGAGGGAGAGGGAGAAGCGAGGAGGGGTGGTGAAGTGAGGAGGAGTAGACTCTTTCGACCTTTCAGATCTTTTGATCCCTTCGGACCCTTCAGACCTTTTAAGACCCTTTTGACCACTTAGACACCTGAAGACCTTTACACTCTTTAGACCACTTAGACCCCTTGACCTTTAATATCCATTAGAGAATTCGACCCTCTTTCGACAGTTTAGACTCCTTAGACCCACGAGTCCATAACACCTGTTGAAAAATATCCTTCATGTCTTAAGACCACTTAGACCTTAAGAGCCCTAATGACCTTGTAGACCTCTAGACCCTCTGGACCACTTTTCGACCCTTTCGACCTTTACATCCCTTTGACACCTGAGACCCTTTTAGACGCACACCGCACACACATCTGTAGATTATTTTTGCAAAACACAGACTACTTTTATCAGCAAGTGATGTGCAACTTCCTCCCACCCTCCTCACTATAAGACAACGAAACGTTCTGTGCCCGTTACTAACATGTTACGCATCCGACCAACACGTTATGAATACGACCAAAACTTAAAAAAAAAATTTGCTAGTTTGAACAGAATTTGCATAATGGATCAATGAATGGATTCACCAATCATAACAAAATCGATTATTTTTGAGGTCAAAAGCTCAGAGTTAGAAGGTGAAGGTCACATGAAATCATCAATTTTCATCCGATTGACTTGAAATTTGAAAAGGGTTTCCATATTGGGTGACTGAAGCCTATTGTTTGAGGTCAAAAGGTCAAAGCTTAAGGTCACATGAAATCACCAATTTCCATCGTAGTAACTTGAAATTTGAACAGTTTGCATATTTGGTAACATAATTGGTTCACCAAAGATCGATTTCGTCGTTATGACATGCCAACGGTTTCTATGACAACAACTTCCCTCTATTATAATCCAATGGGAGTTTTTTGTGAATTTATTATGACCATACCTCAATAATTTTCTAGATATCAAGTTGAAACTTACTCACCTTATTTGTAAGTACATGTAGTATATGTCCTGTAAGGTTTGGTAAAACTTGGGCAAAGGTCAAGGCCATCCAAAACATGCAAAACACCTATTAGGCCACAATTAGAAAATGTATCAGCCAAGTTTGTTATGCATAACAATAAATCATGTAAAACGCTTGATCAGTCAAGTTTTTTTAATTTCCAAATTTCTGTTTCCATGGCAACCATTGTTTATTTGGATTTCACAAGTGTCGTGCTTTGTACGACATATTTCTTGTTTGTTCATTGGGCTGTTACACATGGTGGGCAATATACAGTAGCTTATAGGTGTGTGCATTTACCTTTGAGGTATCTAGCCAGGGTTTGCATCCTGACCCAGATATAAGCCGTTGTCCTGAACAAATTATCCTGACAAGCTGTCCTGAAGAAATTCCCTGGTGTTTCATATTCAGGGCACGGTATCAATGTGTACACCGTCCATCGGAAGCCGGAGGCTTTGTCTTCAAGCACCAGTCCTTGATGGGTGGCAAAGACCATACGTCGTCATTCATGAAGAGTGGGCAACTTATTGCCGGCACCCTGAACAAATTCCAAATCCTTGCCTAAACTGCGGGTATCAAGTGGTCCGTTCTTCCTGGACATCCCTTGACACCAGGATGCACCACTCGCTATCTCAGAGTGGGGTTGTGTTTTCGACAGTAGTTCCTGTACGATCAAAAATTTCATGATCCTAAGTGTTCGCATGTCAGATTCGCAGTTACAAAGCGCAACCATGATGACCTATTATATAATAGATGCAATCGGTCAGGCTTTAGAACCCCCCCCTGCCCCCCACTCCCACCAACACTCCCCTGCCAATCAAACTTTCTGCCTCTGAATACACTGCCTCACACATTCTGGATTATGTCACAATTCTCAGGCAGATAATTGTGAAACACCTTCATGCCGGCTGTTAAGATCAGTGTAAAACTTGATTTTTGATCTGCATTCTGAAGAGATTGCTTTGGGCTAAGTCAGTCAACGGCATCATCATTTTAACATGCGGTTTGCGTGAAAAGTCATTTGAAAAATTTTCTCTTGTAAGGCTGTGGGTTAATGATGGAGAATGCTACATTCGGATTACCTGGAGCTTTTTCCTCCTGAAAAAAAAAATGCAAATCACTTGAAATGTCAAGCCTTCCAGCAAGATCCTGATTGTTCCTCATACTGGATCGGTTGGAAACTCTCTGGAGAGGCAAGAAGTGTGCACGCAAGTTTGCTGCACCTTGTACCAAGCATATCACATTTTTTTTTGGGGGGGGGGGGATTCAAGAGTATCCTGCATCAGGGCTGCAAGGATAGCTTAGAGGTATGCACACTCAACTCTGAGCTGTCTCGCTGGGTTTGAATCTCTACCCGGCTATAAACTGTCATTCTGGAGTTGTACGAGCAGGGGGATGCACCATTGCATCATTGCCGTCCATTGGAAACGATGCAAAGCTTGGCACCCTGGCTCCTAGCACAAGTTGATAGACATTGAAAAACAGACGTTCATGATGTCACAAAGAGTAGACAAGCTATCCTGAACAAATTCCAAATTCCTGTCACCTTCAGTCAAACGTCAGGCCTTGCCGGATGTTTTTGGAAGATTTGGGCCAAAACAAGTTCCCTGACCAACTCCACAGGAATGTGGGAATAATTGGGGTCATTAAAGTAGTAGTAATAGGAGGAGGAGGAGGAGGAGGAGATAGAGAGCATTCTGTATCAATGACAATCAGAAAGTGATATGATCATGGGATATCAGTTCAAGGCCTAATAAAGGAATATGTTGTGCACTGTGCTGCATCTGCATGGTGGCAGAGCTGCTCTCATATCATTATCTCGCAAACATCGAATTTATTTCCCGCACCGTTGTTGCAAGACTTGCTCTAGTAGAATGGGGTGTAAGGGGGAAACTGAAAGACAGCTGTGGTCTTCCTGCACAGCAGCCATTTTGTCCACATCATGAGCTCGTTATTTCTGCACCATCTACATCAGATGTCTCGGCGCTGTCGAGGACGCTTCTCCGTCGGTGCTCTTTAGAGCGTGAAAATTTACAATTGCAATCTTAAAATGCTTTTCAACTAAATGCTATAAATAAATAAAAGTGAAGCATCTATCTCGCAGAATGTCCATTAAAAAGTGTCTTTTCATGAAAAGCGGCTTTTGGTGAAGAACTAACCTCCATAAATTGAATTATTTCATGGATATACAAAGAAATTGTAAATATGAGGGATGTCTACATTTCATGATGGGACCATATCGTTTTAAAATCGATCAAAAAGAAACACAAGTAACGCACACGATGACGTCGTATGATATTGGTGTCGATTCTGTGAATGCTTGCTCGTCAAAAGAGCATTGTGGGTATAATTATGAACAGTACAGAGGCAACCTGAGTTTGTTCAAATGATTACGGAACTGAAGCCATTGAAGAACACTCTACGATGTACTACACTTTTGGAAATTGATGCAAGTCATGAAGTTTGAAGATGTGGTGAGCTCACATTACAACTCATATTTGCTCATAATCTACGCATTCATCTTTATTGCGCAATATTGCATCACAGTTTGGCAGAAGCATTAATGTGTAATTTTCAATTACGTAAGGTGTGCATTCACTTTGCAGAATTTGAGGTTTCTATTAATTATTATTATTATTATTATCATTAATAACAAATAAAGTTAGTAGCAACACAATAAATTGTGACGGGCCACCTCTTTATTGTGCACACACGATGGAGATAGGATTTCTCAGTGAAAAATTAAGAGAATTAAATTATAAAGGGATTGGGGGGGCAGGAGATATAAAATAACAATACGGAGCATTTAGCAAGCTTCGCCATGGGGGTATGTCGATTACAGTAGGTTTTGTAAGAAGTGCGGACTCACACACTCACTGACAGACCAATTACGATAGCCTCTCCCATTCCTTCAAGAACAGGTTAGACTATATAGAGGAGCATATGGGATACAAGGAAGGAGTGGGGTTAAAAGAAAAAGAGGAGAAAAGAATAATGTGAGAGTAAGGATAGGAGAAAATGTGGAAGATGGGGTTGGAGTGAGGTGGGTAAAATGATTGTGCTTTTGTAACAATAGATTATATAGATGTACAGTAAAGGCAATTTGTATCATTTAAGATCTCACCTTTGGTCCTACCCAGTCTGGGTTTTGATTTCACGATAAAATCGTGCTTTGCATGCAGGGTGTTGCATCAGTGAGTATGCCATTCTTTGGAAGGACGTTCAGCCAGGTATCCTGTGCGCTCACATTCGCTGGTCGACATTGAACGTTCCACGGTATCTATGAATATGAGGAGACATTTTTGTGTCGGTACCCTGGCTAAGTCCAAAGTTCATACCATGACTACCACTGTTAACAGCAATGACAAATTACACAATGTAATCTCTGCTTAAACATTGCTTTGGCAGCAACAATGCTCTGCTTTTCGATGTCCAGTTGGGTTATTTCATGAAATTGGCTGCATAATTAAACATGCAGATTTTATTTATTGGTGTATTATACTAGTAGGGTGTGCTTACACATTGTAAACTTACGGACTGTGCTTCCCCATTGTCTCAGGTCATTCACCTGCATTTGATTTTTCATTTATTTATTGGGTCGCTGAAATAGGTGACCCTTATTGTCAGGAATTGTGTCTGTTTGTTTGGATGTTTGTTCGTTTGTCATCAGCATAATTGGTAGTAAACGTGGGCCGATTTTGACCAAACTCGGGTGGTAGGTACATCTTATGACCTTGTGCTTTGGAAATTGTGATGGTTGCAAGGGACGCTTTGGTTCCCTAGCAACAGCCGAAAAACCTTCAAAATCGGTACTGTTCACGCGAAATCAATTCCGAAAGCCATTATCCCACGTAGGCTTATGAAATTTGGCACGAATGATCTACAGGTGATGTTCTACCAATATATTCCGGTTTTTGGGATATATGGAATAGTTTACTCGCAGCGCTCCCTACAATGGAGTATGCCCAAAAATTGGCGAAAATTGGCAGCCCCCTAGCGACCAGGTGATGCATCGATCCGAATGAAACTTTGCAGGTTCATAGCATGCAATGAGTACTACAACTTTGCCTCAGGACGTATTGACCGATATTGCTTAGGTCAGGGGTCAAAGGGCAAAAATCGATAATATGTGAGAGCTGGAGGTGCCTTCGCGCCAAATGCTACTCCTCCTCAGGTTATGGTCAGATGGTCATGAAAATTCACACTAATCATCTGGAATACATTGTACACAAAAGATCGAGCCGGATTTTTGATTTATATCTTTGTTCACCCACAGCACCCCCTCAAACTTTTGGGATTTCCGATATCAAACTGCATTTTTAGTACTTTTCATTCAAATTTATACCGAGTAGTTATCAGTAGATGGAACTCGATGAGATTTGGTTTGCATAATCATAAGGTGATTCTCTATCTGCTATATGACATCCATTTTTTCTATATCTCATAGTTTCCAAATGGTAACCCTCTCAACTTGGGTGTCCGAGGGCCATTGAGCATTCCCGCCGAAAATTCAAAGTACACTAGCTCCAAGACGATTGAAATGAACAGAATGAATCTTAACATGCTTATAGACCGTAATGAGTCCTACAACTTTGCTCATTTGCATGATGACCTATCTCGAGTGGGTCAGGGGTCAAAGGTCAATAAGTGCATTTTTCGGGTGAAATTACCATTCAAGGCACCCTTGCTTCTACCTGGATTAACCGATATGAATGAAAGTTCAGAGGTACATAGTACTCAATGAGTACTATGACTTTGCTTCAGGACATATTGACCTATCTCTGCTAGGTCAGGGGTCAAAGGTCAATGAGTGCATTTTTCGGGCAAAATGACCATTCAAATCCCCCTTGCTCCTACACGGGTTAACCGATACGAATAAAAGTTCATAGGTACAGAGTACTTAATGGGTACTACAACTTTGCTTCAGGACATATTGACCAGCTTGGCTAAGTCAGGGGTCAAAGGTCAATGAGTGCATTGTTCGGGCAAAATGACCATTCAAAGCCCCCTTGCTCATACACGGGTTAACCGATTTGATTGCAATTTCGTAAATACTTAGTACTAGATTAACTCAGATCAGGGGTCAAAGGTCATCGGATGCTCGGCGACCCATGGCTGCCTATCGGCTTGTTTTCTTTCTTTATTTTCCATTTACTTATATTTTCATTTCTGGATGCTTTGCGACAGTTCTGTGATTATTCCTGGTATACTGGCTTCGATGTCCCGGTGTATCGGATCCAGCTTTCTACGTCACCTGGAAGGTACCGATCTTTAATATCAGTCAGTCAGAGAGTCGGTGGTTAAAAAAGGCTTCATATATTAGAAAAGTTAAATCTTTTTTCTTTAAAAAAAAACAAAACCTTTCACATCGTACAATACAGCAAATAATCATGAACCTTATTGTTTATGATAAACTCCATTAGGCAAGATGTGTCAAACGGATTTAACAAAAAGGAACAGATGAATAACCAATACCCTCACCTTTCACTGTCCCTTAATCTCATCGCAGTCCAGCACACCACACATCAGATAGTGCAGCATTAAAAGGAACAAACATCTGAGGTTAATCAGGAAAGCAATCAGGATAAAGAAGAATACAATTATGTAACCAAGGGGAAAGAATATTTTCTACCAATGAGTTAATTGCTTTGTTAAAATTTCTTTTCTTTCGCTCATTCGATGGGTGGTTTTTGTACCCAGTTAGTATGAAGGATGGCCTCTTCTATTAAGTATATTTCAGTGAAGCATCATCAGGGGTATCTTCATGTGTGGAATGAGTCTGATTGTGTCACTTTCGGCTTCATGGGGTCTCATCGTTACCTGATCTTGCATAGCTCTTTATTGAAGCTAAAAGATGGAGATCAATATGTTGAGGTCAGTTGTCAGGCCTGTGATAGGAGGTCAGCAGGCTGTCACTTGCACTGCCTCATGACCGTGGCCCAGGAACTGATAAATAAATGAGATGCAGATGAATATCATCCGATTCATCCTGTGATCACTTCACATACACTATGTGAAGGGCAAATAATTTGATGATTGAGACAACTAACTTATGGGAGTTAATCGTCCAACTGAAAACAAACATTGGAGTATTTTTTTCTCATAACTTGCCGTGTTACCTTAACTAGAGCCTCTACTTGTAGAAACCGAGACAAGGTGAGCTTCTTGGGTTTTATGATGTGGAAGGAAACATTTTATGAAGGCGTTAAGAGCTCTGTGTGTCATTATTTCAAGTGGGATTGAAAAATAAAAACTGGGCCCAAATCCCCCCCTTCCAAAACCATGATCTTTTCTACCCCCTCCCCTACCCCCATCAATGCCCCTCCCACATCCCAAGCCCACCTCCTTCCAAGTTTCCAGGTTTTCCTTGCTGAGAGTTTGCTTCTGTATCCATGTTGTCAACCCCATGCATCCTTTCCTGCCCCACATCCCTTCTTTGTCCAAGTTTCTCATTTTATCATTTAACCCTGCTGTGGTTGTTTCCACCCTCTTTCTATTGTTCCTTTTGTTCTGTTGTATCCTAATCCATTCAGTATTTTCGCTCTTCCACAAGCATTGACTTTATATGTAAAAAAGACCTTGAAACAGAAATACAAGGAAAAGGAAATGCAGAAATTTCTGTTCTTTAACCAGCTCTCTGTCTGGTCTCATCACCTACCTCCACTGGCACTCCACTTTTCCTCATCCTTTTATATAGGACATATTTTAACCCATGGCAATCTTATCTATAGACCAGAGTATTAGAATGTGCCAGATTGCTTTGAATATTGGATAGCAATATTCCCAAAAGCTACTCCATGGTACATTAGTCTATCTATTACTCTATGGTACTCTATAGTTCAGAGATCACCTTACCCCACGCACTGTCTTGAGAAACAAGGACATGGGAGGGGTCTACAAGCGGCAAGGTTGATTGGTCATGATGACTTAAAATGCCACAATAATTTGTCCAAGTAAGGTAGAAACGAAAGGGTTTAGGAAGTGCCAATGAGGTGATTTGTGTTCTGCAGTGTTCAAGTATGTAATACAATTGAAATGAAATAGATATTTTAAAGGCTGCAGAAGAAAAAAAAATTGGAAGTTAATGCAGCGTCTTTTACACCACCTTATTTAACACGTTACATTAGTTATTTATGCCTTTTGTTTGTGTCCTTTATAATGTCCTTAAAACCAGTAAGTTTCCTATTTGGAATGATTTTCAATTTTGTTTGACTGCCAGACAGGCAGACAGAGTAAAACAATTATCTCACTCCTCTATATGCGTGCGCGAGTGGGACGAATTCAGAACCAAAGTACTGATAAACTACAGGTTCGTTTTCCAATCCATATTCTTGTTCGAAATAGAACATTCAATTAAAATTAAGTTGTTCCTCGATCCTAAACTAACGTTTGTTGAGAGACAGAAAGACAGACAGTCGGAAGTGAACCAATTGCTTAACCCCAGTTTTTGCTCCGTGCCCACGGGGTTATAATCAGGAAAGTGAAAGTAACGACACACAGCACAGCACTTATCAATATATTCATGAATAAAACAGCTTAGTCAGATGTTAACTTACAACAGTCTGTAAGTATTTACTATTTGTGGTTAGCAGATTATAAGAAGTGTCTTTCAGGTCACCAACCGACACTAAATTTGCAATAACGGTAAGAGATTATTAATTAAATATTTATATAAATACATTATGGAGCAGTTTCAGTGGTTGTTCGGAGGTGCAATCGAGCACTTGAGGAAATCCGTTCAAACGATGTTTTTTGTATTTAAGTAACAATTCAATTCAGTGGTATACAAAATGGGCATGATGGTAATATAAGAGGAATCATCAAGGTGAGGTTGGTTTGCATTGATTGGTTCGGAGAGGTCATGTAATTTGCAGTAGGGCTTATAAAGGAATGATAATACATAAAAGCCTCAAGCAAGGAAGGTAAATGTCGATAGGTTAAGGTACAATCATGGATAGAGAGTTTGAAGTGAGATTTCATAGCCAGATTTACTGACCATGGACACAGCTGTTTAGCTCATGGATCTAATGATGTGGACCCATGGCCGAGGTTGTGGAACCCTCTTTGGAGAGGTTCTGGGCCAAAAGATTTGAAATGTCGATGAATGACGGAGACTAGCTGATAATCCAGGCAGTCAGAAAAACCTATCAATCGCTTATGAAGCTACCAAGGTTCTTCATTCAGACTAGCAAGTTGTCCATGCCTGCATGGAATTCTAAATGGGGATGGGATGGAGCTGGCAAAAATGTAAATGGCGTCTTTTGTCATCGAGCTGGAAAGCTGGGAGAAACAAATCCCATTTATTGCCACATCTGATGCAATTTAAATTCTCTAATGGCATGAGGTGCTCCATTTGAAACTGTTTGTTCGACATATGTAACTTTTTGATGTCTCTGATCCATAATAGAAAAACTTGTATTGGTGTCAAAAGCAGTGACCAATTATAAATTAATAGTAGGATGTACAAGTATTTGGAATTTTACAATTTAGATAAAATAAAGTATCATTTGTAACATCCTCTAAGTGTGTGTGTGTGTGTGTGTGTGTGTGTGTGTGTGTGTGTGTGTGTGTGTGTGTGTGTGTGTGTGTGTGTGTGTGTGTGTGTGTGATGTTACATTCCTCCTCCCAAGACCATGAAATAATGGTCCTGCACCAGGAGAACTCGACATACATTTCCGGTTGATTATTTTCTGTGTAGTTTCTAGGCAGTCACACATTCTCCCCAGCGGTGGGCGAGTTGCCTAATGCCATTGGAATAGGCGTCATGTTGTTCAATGTGTACGCATTCCGAATGTCCTACTACTACATGAAGCTGTTGTGTGCTACAATCCCGGTGGTGAATGGTAATCGGGTCAACCAACAGTGAATCATCCAGGATCTCATACTCTCATACTTGCATTTCAATTACATCGAATCATGTACAGTATACATTCTGTTACCCTGGTCATTGCGTATAATCATGAATCTCAGAAATAAGTCTCTGAAGAGATTGTTAAACACAGAGAACACAAAAGATATGTGGACGTAGATCAAGGAGATGGATCTTATGAGTACCATAATTTACTTCCACCAACAGAACACACGTCCCCCCCCCCCCCCCCAATATTGCACAGAAGTAACGCATTTACCTTTCAGGTGTCTCATCTGTGTTCCTCTCAACATGAACATAAACTGTAGGATTGGTGCTTGGCAGCCAGGCGGTTGAATCACAAAGTGTGCTGTTCTTGGGAGAGATTTGTTAAACCGGGTGTACCATCTGCAAGCATTAGTTGGTGATCAATTTCACGGAGGCGAGTTATCGCCAGCATCCTGAACAAATTACAAATTCTTTCCCAAGTCAGGTCCACTCGAACCTCAAGTCTCGCCAGCTGGTTCGTGAAAAGAATTGCCAAAGCTTCCTCCATGATGACCCCCACGAAAAGTTGGGATTAATTGCGGCCATTAATGTAATAATAATGGTATTCTTGATCACAAAACAGGTTGCAGATGTGGACTGAATGTGGGACAAGCAGAGATGTCAACAAAGAGGCTAATGGGAAAAGGTTAGGCCACAATTTTTTCCAGACTACAATTAAATAAAAATGCTCAGTGCCAAGCAATGCTCAATCGCTGAGCAAATGGAGGACGGATCTGCTGTGAGCACAGTAACAACAGGATGGTATGGCCACTTGCGGTGCCCAATCAGGCCCGAATTTCAGGCCAGTGCAACTCACTCATTTCCCTAAATTTGGGCAGACTCACACTTTTCCTTAGCAGGGCTGCTGCTGCTCTCATCCTCCACTTCCCTCTGCTCAATCTGCCTCGATAAACTGCAGGTTTCGCTATCTGGTCTTACTTATCAGATTCACTCTCTTAAGTAAGTTTTTAAAATGTTCGCCAATCTCGGGTTCAACCTGGCATCAAAGGTGTGGTTCTTTTGTCCCTGTGTCCCACTTTTACCATCTTGTTGCGAAGTTTGGCTGCATGTGCTCCATAGAGAATGGAGGATCAGATACGTTGATCTCTTGTTTCAGGATGATATCTGCAGGTACCTTCTTCCTCGCACAACAAAACCAGAGGTGTGTTCAGTTACCAAGTTTCTTGCAGCGCGCTCGCCAAGTGGGTTGAGCATTCAAGCAAGCACTCCATTTGAAACCGCTGATAAGGAACGGCTGGCTTGGCAAGCGCTGGTGATCTGTTTGGTAACTGAACACACTGATCTGACTTTTCCATGATGGAAGATTTGCTTTCAGAGAGAGTGGGCATCTGTATCTAATGAATGAACGAGCACCCACATCATCATCACCAATTTCCCCCTTTGCCTCCCCTTTCCAGCTCATAGCACGAGGTCCTTGGGATTTGACCCCAGTGAAAGTAAACAACTTGTTTCTGTCTGGACGAACACACTTGCATCATACCAAACTGAGTGCATGCCACAATTGGGGTCGAACTGTATAAAAGAATTAAAACTCAGCCAAACATGTCCTGTCAGTCAAACTGGCAATAACATTGTGCTTCAATTCCCTGCCTTCCCAAGATGTGCCTTAAGAGTGCAAAATATATTCCAAAAACTTTGGGGACTCTACACTACCAAATAACATCCATAAAATGTGCTCCTGGAGTGTATACCTCACCCGTTACCCCTCCCTCCTGGTTTCAGTACAATATGAATAATGATGGAACCAAGCATAGGATGTGGGGCTGCAAATTGGCTGCAGATTAAATGTAAAATTAATCAATGAACATTATAAAGTTTAACCTGCCAGATCTCATGGAATATATTCCTATAATCACTTGCACAGCTTAAGGTGGATGCACTGGATGGGGGAACAGTTTGTGGCAATGAGTTCATAAGGAATTAGGGATTTACATCAACATAAGCTTTGCCGATGCACGAATGTTATTACACAAAGATTAGATGGATAATGCAATGACTTCTGACCAGGGCTTTAGCCATGTTTATAGGGCCAGACTTTCGTGCACCTCGGCCTATTTCAGGCCAAATAGCAGGAAGAATTCAGGGGCACGTTCCGCTAGAGATAGGATATATTATGAGCATACTACCTTTGAGATTTCCATCCCACAATATTTGTTGATAGATCTTCAAGTTCTAAAAAATATCCTCTGTGGCCTGATCCTTTCCTTTCGTATGCAGCACACGGCTGATAGTTCCATTATTTGCTTGGGAAGTGGCCGTGCCACTGATGCAGTGCTCCATGTAGGTCACATCAGTAATTTGTAATTTGTTCAGGGTGCCGGAGATGGGTCGCCTACTCTTCGTGAAGGACACCATGGGATCTTTAACATCCACTAACTAATACCGGCAGACGGGACGCCAAGTTTAACGTCCATCCAAGGGATGTCACACACATCGACGCATCGATGCCCTTCCTGCCAAACACTGGGATGACACTTTATACGTGGGTCGAGATTCAAACTCAGGCTTCACAGCTCTAAAACGATTATGTGTACCTTGAGGTTTATATCCTGCCAGCCCTGTTTGAAAAGTTAGATGCAACTGTAAAGTGATCTTCCAATAAGAGATCCAGAATTTTTTTTCAAAGGGTTTTGTGCCAAAACTATGAACGTACATACAGTGAAGGCAGGGCCGGATTTTCCAATAGGCAACATAGGCCATTGGCTGAGGGCCCACCAGTAACTGGGGGCTCACCAGGGACTTGTGGGTTCTCTGATCGGCCAAGGAGTAGGCTCGTAGGCCCTATAGTAAAATGAATAAAATAAAATAAAGTGACGAAAAATATAACAGTACATTTTTAAATGCCCGTTTCCCACCATCTATCTATCTATCTATAGATTATACATTATGTGTTGTATTTAGTGGACTTCATTGTTATATTACGTGTGTTTTTGTGTTCTTATTTTGTGATATTGGTTTCTCTTATACTAGACTTGAACTAATTTATTATTACTTTATGCTTACAGATTATTCTTGGAATCTTGGGGATTCTCATGAGATAGATTAATTATGTCGTCCCAGAAGAAATATATGAGTGGTTCACAAAAGAGAAAGTTAAAAGAAACCAAAGCTGCACAACTCCAATCACTTCCAAAGCTGACAACCTTTTTTATGAACTATGATGACCTCAAAGCTCAACTGGAACTCCTTGTCAGTACCTATTCCAGTGACCTGGAAGCATCTGTTTTAGATGAATTTTTGCAGTTTAATGACATTTTGTCTTCTGAATCGGACAGGTCAGTGATAAACATTTCCACTTTGTTGAGGTCCAAAGATGGTATTTTGACAACTGCCTTTCCAAACATTAGTATCTTGGTAAGAATGTTCCTTACCATCCCCATTACAAACTGTCAAGGAGAGAGGTCTTTCTCTACTCTATCTAGGGTGAAGAATCACCTGAGAACAACTTTGGGACAAACCAGATTAAACTCACTTTCATTACCATGCATTGAATCTGACCTCCTACAATCCCTTGACACAAACAGTATCACGGACAAATTTGCCAGAGAAAAAAAAGCAGGAAAATGTCATTTTGAACTTCACATAGTTGTGCTTGCAAAATTTATTATGCTTCAGTTTCATTATATTTTTCCATTATTCCTGTGTGTAAGATGTACATGATATGGAACTTGATTTACTTTGATGTACTTGATATGGAACTAATTTGATTAAAATTATTGATGTGTTACATTATGTTGTAATTCTTTTTTTTTACATTACAATATTACGATATATATATATATATATATATATACATATATATATATATATATATATATATATATATATATATATAATTTTTTTGTGGGGGGCACTGATAAGGTTTGGCCTAGGGCCCACAAGCAAGTAAATCCAGCCCTGAGTGAAGGTGTGGTAAAGTTTGTGCATCCTTTTTAGGACAACAACAGATTCTCATTAATGCATTTTTATTCCCAATGCCAATGGGGAAAATGTCCTCGTTCTCAAAACTGAGTGGCTGGACAGGCTAGGATATGGTAATGACTGAAGTAATTAACAGTATCTTCTGATTTTAACATAATGATGGCAATCAGGTGAGGACTGGGGGAGGAAACATTTCAGTTGGCAGCACCTGTATGTTCCTCATTCAGTAACAGATTCTCTTAATAACAGAAACATTAAATTGTGTGATCTCCAAAAGAAGAGGTCACCATTCTACTCACTCCTGCTGCGGTGGTGGTGGTGGTGGTGTCTGCGTGTGTGTACAGGAAAGCCCAATAATGTTTTACAGAGATGAACATTCGCAAAACTCTTCCACATGAGTCAGGGAAGGAGTAATTACATTTTGGTGTAACTTGACGATTCTTTTAAAATTCCCAAAATTTGAGTAAAACGTCTTTCAAACAACTCATTAACGATAAAGGAAGAAAAATTCATCACCGACTGTACTTTTTTTTTAGTCTTTTTGCAGGTGTGGCACTTTCCAAATGCTTGCATGACAATCACAGTGTTCCATATCAACAACTCTCACCTAATATGAAGTATTTAATTTATAGACACGAGATGTGATGATATCAGGTGTTATTTAGGGCACACTCGCCTCTAATCTGTCTAGCCTGGGTTCAAATCCCGACCCAGCTATAAACTGTCATCCCAGTGTTTCACAGGCAGGATGATTCATCAATGTGTGTGCCGTTTCTCGACTGAACGTTAAACTGGGTGTCACATCTGCTTGCATTCGTTGATGGATGTTACAGATCTCATGGTGTCCTTTGTGAAGAGGAGGTGAGAGGTACTGTATAGATATTTTTTATTCAAACTCGAGGCTCGTGGAGTAGCTCGAACATAGAGCGGATCAAGACGTAACAACAAAATGAACATCAGAAAGAGAGGAAGAAAACACACCAACAACAGGGTTGAGGCATAAAATAGAGGGAGACTTAGATAATTAAGGGATGTCGGGAAGAAAGAGGGGTAGAGGAGGACACATGGGGTGGACAAGATGGACAAAGAAGCAAACTCTCAGGAAGGAAAAGCTAGAAAGTTGGAAAGAAGTGGGCTTGGGGAGAGTTAATGATGTTCGAAAAGATCAAGGTTTTGGATGGAGGATAATAGTTCAGGTCTGCCAAAGAAGGACTTTGCATGATGAAGGATGCCTCGTCGGTGACTGGCTTTGGAAGCCAACTTGGAGTGTGGTTTGCTCAAGAAAGATCATGGTTGATGGTGAGACAAAAGAGTATGAACGACTGAACTTCTTCAAGAGGATTATTCAGAAAGTACAAGTTGGGGTTTGCCAGACAGTCCTTATGGAAAGAAATCATGACTGAGAGTGTGAGATTTGTCAGGATTTAAAGAGATTCCAAGAGTATGACCACTTTGTGATTTTGTCAAGGTCGGAAGAGAGGGTGGAGGCTGCAGCCTGCAATTCCTGAAAGATGAGGGATGTCATGGCAGAGGGTGGAATCATCAGCAAATAGAGAAAGAGGATTTTCTAGAGTCAGAGAAATCATTGATGAAGATCAGGAATTGGACTGGGCCCAGAACACTGCCTTGGGGCACTCCAGCCTTTATAGGGAGGGAGAGGACATGAGAGTACAAATATTATATATACAAAAAACAAAGACCCACTCACATCTCTCACCTGTGAATGTGAGCATGGGAGCCACAGTGGTGCATGTTTCTGTCTGTGCTGTCGCTAATGATTTGCCAACAAGCGATGAAATCGGTCCGACAGCTGAGGGTGTGTGTAGCATTGGGATTCTCATGTGTGTACTATTTGTGAATGTCTTCAGAGCTGTGGAGGAACTCTGGGAAGGGTTTGAACCAGCAAAGGGTTTACCCTGCGTTGGCCTTCTTGGTTGCTTTATACAGCTTCTTCGGCAAGAAAAGCATGGTATGAGTCAATTTATTCAATATATATATATATATATATATATATATATATATATATATATATATATATATATATATATATATATATATATATATATATATATACATATATATACATATATATACATATATATATATATATACATATACATATACATATATATACATATACATATATATATATATATATATATATATATATACATACATATATACATATACATGTATATATATATATATATATATATATATATATATATATATATATATATATATATATATATATATATATATATATATATATACATACATACTGGCAGGATGTACTTACACATTGTGTAAGTATATGAACCATGCTTCCCGATTGTCGTGGGTCGCTCACCTGCATTTTTTTTCATGCTTATTATTTACATATAGTTATGTTTTCATTAATGGATGTTGCCTGATGATTCTGTGATATTTTTTCCGTGTACTGGCTTTGATGTCCACCGGCACGCAAAATTTCAGCTTTCTACATTACCCGGAAGGTACCGATCTTAAATATTAGTCATTGAATCAGTGAGTGAGTTAAGTCAGTGGTTAGAAAGAGCTTTATATATTGTTACGGCCACGGGTACCGAGTGTATTTTGAGGGGGTTAATACTCGTTTGTCCTCGGAAGAGCCGGATATGGGGCCACTGCTCACAATTAACTTTGTGGTACAGTGGGTTGCTTTACAACCGCGAACGCCAATCAGTTAACCACGAGTTCCAGTGTCCACCGCTTAATTTTGCCGTTTCACTCGAGGTCATATGGCTTCCTGAATGGGGAGCATGCCCTCCGCAAAGCACCAATCATATCTTGATTAGATCTTAATTTGGGCGGCTGAGCATTTACCGCTGGTGCATGCCGACTATGACAAGTCATTAAGTTTGGTAATTACCTCCCAGTCTATCTTGGTTCAGACAATGCTGGATCAATGGATGGAAAGGACAAACAGGGACAGGTTGAAACGTCAACAAGGAATTTATTAATGAGGAAAAAAAAATAAACAGAACTTTTTATTTCCTTGTGGTGAAAATAGGTAAATTCAAATCAATCGAAATAATCTCAAGCAAATAAAGAATTAATCAGGCATTGATAGAAAAACAGACAAAGAGCAGATGCTTATCAAAATGCCTTACTTAACGATTAAACACGAGACAAGGGTACCCAGCATATCAGTCAGGGGAGAGAGGAATCCGGTCTCACTCACCAAGGTAGAAGTCGTCGTGTGTCAAATAAAATGTGTGAGCGTGCCTTGGTCCGTTGCCAGCGCCCTGCCTTGCCGTGCACCCACTTGCAAATAGGCTTGAACACCAATCGACGTAACGTCGTCACCCCCAGGAACCAGGGATGCCAAGAATCAGGTACGCCAAGAGCAGGTCTCCAGCAGAACCAGCATTAACGGTCCAAGCGTCACCCACCATTAGGAGCCACCAGGAGCCACAACCAACGGACAGCTGTAAGGAGCTGCGAGGAGCTGTGAGACAATGTGAGACAATGAGAGACGCTGTGCGAAGCTGTAAAGCGTTGAGGCGTTGTGAGAATCTGTAAGGCGTTAAGGCACTCTAACGCTGTCACCAGCTCTCAGAGCTGCAAGGCTGCAAAGCCGTCACCAACTGTCACAAACTAAACTGTTGCCAGCTCACCAACCATCTGACTGGAGCTGAAAATAGCTGTCACAAATTATCACAAAACTCTCAGAGCTGTAAGAAGCCGCAACCAGCTGTCACCAACTGTCACAAACTGTTGCCCCATACTTTTTATAGCAGGCCAGTGTGGGAGGAGCCTCAAACAGACTTCAGCCAAATCCACCTTGCCTATTGTCACATCGTTGCACGTGACAAAACGGCCAATCTCATGATCATTCCTTCCTTACCAGAGCGAGATGCAACCCAAAATCAGCACAGGCCTGGCTTACGATGCCATGATTGTGGTGCTGGACAAACGGCAGAAAGCAGCCATTTGCTAGAATTACCGAGCGAAAACGAGAAGCGCTCACAAAACATCAACGAGCAATTATCACCTCAATGTTCAGCCTGATACGAAAAAGAGCCAGTAAGCATCCATAGAGCTGCTGAATGGGGTGTCAAACGTCGGTGAAAGAAGTGGGTGTCAACGTCGGTGAAAGAGGTGGGTGGCGAACGTCGATGGAAAAAGGTAGATGAGGTAAATGATCCACGGAGGAGTATTTGACCGTCAGAATAACTGATCAGGAAAAGCCCACGGTGTGCTTCATCAAATGTCCTATAAGTCCAAGGTGTAAATAAATTGTCCACCTCCAAGCCAATGTGGCCTGATGGAAAGGGGGTAGACAAGCCTGTGTTGGACTAACGGCTCTCTCGCGTGCATGAATGTGTCTGTCGTAAAGAGAAAAATGCCATCACATAAGAAAGGGAATCGATTCTATACCCTTCTCAACGCATCAAAGTTAGAATCCTACCAGACATGGGGATGGGTCTATCCTGGACATGCATTGAGGGAAATAACTGTCTGAGTACCTCAATGTTTGGATGCATTCGTAGGACCTGATTCTGAAATCCATGACAATATTATATACTAACATATACCGCTCGTCGCTTCGCTGACAGTAATACTAAAGGGGGAGGAAGAAAAAGAGGGGGGAGAGCGGGAAGAATGAACATGTGGAGGGGAAAGGAGAGAGGAGGGAGGGAGAGCGAGTCAGGGTGGGGAAAGGGAAGACAGTGTGAGGTGAGAGGAAGGGAAGGCATATGTGTGGGAGAGCATTAATTATGATTCATTCCATCTCATCAAAATGATTCTGCATAGAATAACATCTGAAATCCATTTTCTATTGTTCATACTATAAACACGGCCTGGAGACAAACTCACGTCTGGAGACAAACTCCCGTCCAGACATGAATACCGCCCGGATGCGTCCAGAGCCAAACTGTCTGGAGACAAACTCTGCCCGGACGCGTCCAGAGACAAACTCCCGTCTGGACATAAACACCACCCAGACATAACCACTGTACAGATATGTCCAGAGACAGATACATAAGCAGATAGAGGAGATGTGGGAGGAGGGTGCTGCATTGTATTGGAGGGAGAAGGGAAGTAGAGCGAGAGAGAGAGAGCGAGAGAGCGAGATGAGGAGTTATCAGACAGAATATGTCAAGCTTTATGAACAACGTGCATGTGCACGCACGCGCACGCACGCACGCATGCACACACGCACACACGCACACACACACACACACACACACACACACACACACACACACACACACACACACACACACACACACACACACACACACACACACACACACACACGTGCTTGGCCGACATCAGCAATTTTTCAGGAATCAGCAGGCTGAAGTCAGTATGATTACCAACTGCAGAACTTAATGTATACAACTCAGAAACCTTGAGTAGCTTTCAACGAAAAACAGCGATGCATTTACATAGACATTTCAGGGATATGGACAAAAACATTATTCTTTATAAACAGTTGCGTGTGACGGGAGGAAAATAAATTGGCCTGGTAATTTAGAATACACGTTAATATGGCAAGCGGCTCAGAAATTGGGTGTTATTTCACAACAACTCACTCAGAATGAAGGAGCACGAACCACTCACTCAGGGAGCCGTTGCATGAATCACTCGCTCAGGGTGATGGAGCACGATCCACTCGCTCAGGGTGATGGAGCACGATCCACTCGCTCAGGGTGATGGAGCATGAACCGCTTGCTCTGAATGATGTGGCGGGCAAAAGAGTCTGCAGTGAGTGAACGATTCGCTCAGAAGGACGTCGCGCAATTCCGTTATCGACTGCAATGCACTCGGCAAATGGCTCAACCACTCTTGCAAGCACTCCAATTAAATGTTTGATAAGGAACAGTTCGCCAGGCTGTCACTGCATATCATGTAAGATCCCTTTAACTTTAAAGCGGGTCTTCTCCGTGCACGCAGCATTTAATGAAATAATTCATTCAAATAAAGACTTTATCCACAAAATAGTTTCAGCTTCCTGCAGAACAACCCTGGATTTATCGCAAAAGTTCAATTGCCTGTGAAATAAACATTGAAGACAATCCGCCATCTTGCCTGCTCATCTGTGCATGCGTCACATGGTACATTGGTTCGGAGTCCGAGCAAACATTCTAACTTCTTCTTGAAACGTCTTTTATTCACCAGATTTGCTTTGATTCCCTGTAGAGCACCTCGCAAAACCTCTAAAAATAGAGATACAGATCTGGCAGATGCTGTGGTTAGGCAGTCCCTCTGGGAGAAAGGGCGTGAGGTCTGGCAGGGAATGCATTAAATCACACAGCTCAATGAAGCCAGTTAATTTTGGCACGTTTTTGTTTGTACACTAAATTTTTTTGTTCCGAAATTTTTTGTTCACTCAATTTAATTCTCCAAACAGCAGAAAAAGATAAGTTTAATGCTTTGGAAATTTCACATTTTCTTGTGTATTCATGGAGAAGCAGGGTACATGGCCTTGCTTGTTAAAGTAAATAGGTATATCGGCTTAGTTATAAGACTCGCTACTTCTTTACATTATCAGCTTTCACAACAGATTTTGACACTTCTTTAGTCCGGACGATATCCGATCCTCAAAACCAAAATAATATTTTGACGATTTACTTTAATTAGTCCATGAGCTCCAAGCTCCTGATTTGAAAACTATATGACTTTCTTAAGCAATTTATACAGCGATTTTTACCTTTAATGAACAGGCATTTGATTATAATGAGTGAGGAAAGTGAAAAAAAATACTTTTATCGTTAAGAAATCGTTGCGGCCTGTTCCAAGTCATTGTATGGTTGAGCAGGCAAAAAAACATGGTGGCTTCAGACCCCGAACGAGGTTACCCAGGAAACACCTTCAGACCCCAGCGAGGTTACCCAGGAAACGCCTTAAGACCCCAGACAGCAAGGTGGCTGAGCATCGCCTGATGAAGGATATAATTAAATAAGGCAGTTAATTATCTTCAAAAGGGATGTTTTAATTGACCCAAACACCCAATTTTCACTCTTGCACTTCCTTGGAGTTTTCTTAGTATTGTTGCGGATTCGCGCCCGCCGGCGTGCGAACGGCCACGTAACTCGAATCGCGGCACGTCGCCCACCGGACGGACAATCCAGTCGTGACCCTCTCGGACTAACGCCGGGAACCAGTCACGGGTGGACCTTTCGGCCTCACCACGATCGTGCCAATCGGCCCCCCGCGTGGGATAGGGTTGCTCGCCAAATTCGACCTACCTAAGTACCCACACGGAGGGTAGGCCGGGCGATCGCACCTCGCCGCAGGTCGACTTCGGACACGGGCCACTTTAAGCGACCCGTTCCGTACTATCGGGATAACCGAGCGGTGTTATCGTTGGCCCCGACGGTTCGATTAATTATCGGGCGTATTCAGCCCACTACCAACCCTTTACGTGATGTAAGATGGAGATTCAATGAAAGAAAAGACGAAGCGAAACGGGAAAACAGTTCAACAATAAGCACATTTATTTCGCGATGAACGGAAAGCACACATATACAATTACACCAAAAGCAAATGTAAAAGGAGAAGAAACACACAATATTACACAAAAAGCAAATATAAAAGAAGAAGACAATGCAGAGCTATCCGACTACCGAGCACACGGCAACACTTATACAATTTTACTTCACAGACGGCGCCGACAACACATATACCCAAAGCAAAAGAAAAGGACCACCCTCAAGGATGAGGGGGGTAGGCGGGCCTGGGGCCGAGACCGCGTCGGGCCTACCCGTCTGATGATGAGACGCAAAGTGGCGGTGGCGCCCCAATTCCGCGGGCCTCGCGGACAGTGTCTGGTGGGGGGTGGGAAAGGGGCCCCCTTGTCGCACTATCTCAGCGCGGGGGGAAACAGGAGGGGGTTGTTGATGCTCGGGGGAAAGGAGGATATCTCCCTGTCTCGGGTCCCGCGACGAGCGTCTCCACCACGACCTCGGTCGCGCCGCCGGCCTCTCCCTCCGCAGTTCCCCGAATCCGACGCGAGCACCCCCTCAACCGTCTTCGCCGCCGCCGCCTCTCCACAGCTTCGTCCGATCGCCCTCTCCGTCTCCTCTCTTGACTCGTCATAACTCTTCACTGGCTCCGCGAACTCCCAACTCGAACTCTTCACTCTGGCTACTACCACTTCTTCCCAGCTCCACCGACAACTCTTAACCGCGAACTCGAACTCCCTTGTCTGACGAACGCAGCCGTTTATATCCCCCGTGGCCTCGCTCCCCCACCTTTGACCCTTTACCTCCGACCCTTCACCTCTAACTGGCTCCCCATTGGACCGAGGAAAAGTGGGCGTGAATGCTTTTTGATCCATGAATTTGCATATAGCGACCTCACTCCAACGCCCTGGAGGCGGGGCCAAATCGCCCCACGCTCTCCGATAGGATGGAACAGAAGTGGGCGTGAGTCGTTTTTGATCCGTTTTTCTCGGAAAGTCTGTGATGTTTCTGAACACGCTGCTCGGTGCGCGCCCTGCACGAGTCCAGTATCGGTGCCCACAAGTGGCGCAAGAATGGTGGTGATGCGATGGTGGCGAGTTGTGACGGTAAAGGTCGTGGCTGTTGTTGTGAAGCGGCGTTGTGGTTGGTGGTTGTTGTTGTGAAGCGGCGTTGTGGTTGGTGGTTGTTGTGAAGCGGCGTTGTGGTTGGTGGTTGTAGTAATGGCGGCTGGTCCAAAATAAAGATAGTAAAGAAAAACGGCTATCCTGAAGAGTCGCAGCCCGACTGAATGACATTTATTCCCTCGAAACAACGGGTTTGGGCCTAACTACACATATACTTACAGAGCTATCTCACCTAAGGGACCTGAATGGTGGTTTGTGAATTTCGTCAACCACAACAGTATGTATGCAAAGTTTCTGGCTGCTCGGTTTTTAAGTTTTGGAGTTATGGAGGACACACTGACACACACACTTATTAGTGTATATATATATATATATATATATATATATATATATATATATATATATATATATATATATATATATATATATATATATATATATGTGTGTCCATATGGAATGCAAGGTTGTCAAAAGCAGAAATCTTTTCCCACGTCCTCACAAGGACACTCTGCATAATGTTTCCACCTACCGTTTTTAATTTGTCAATTGTAAAATGAATTTCAAAATCCCAAGTAAACAAACTGCATCTGCATTTTTATCCTTTTCCATTATATCTCTATCATGCTACATCCTTGGAAGATGTACTTGTTGAATGGTTCACTCATGGTTCCAAGTTTGTTTTTGCAGGGATAATTCTCACAGGCCATTTTGTGAATGATCCATTCCTTAATGTTTGCTC
This sequence comes from Eptatretus burgeri, assembly GCF_056783735.1. Taxonomy (NCBI): domain Eukaryota; kingdom Metazoa; phylum Chordata; class Myxini; order Myxiniformes; family Myxinidae; genus Eptatretus; species Eptatretus burgeri. Next base: position 19,956,253 of record NC_140967.1, read on the forward strand.
TCCTATGGAAGTGCAGCTTTTCTAGGTCACTTATTTTAGGCCAGATTGGGTCACAAAAAATATGGGTTCATGGATAGTGGAAATTGCCAAAGTTGTTTCGGCATATTCTTTCCCCATCGTGCTGATCAAGCACGAGTCATAATGGAAAGATCACAAGGTAAAAAGCACCCAACGGGAGGAACTTCGCTCTTACTTCGCCCCCGGCGAGGCCTTGAAAGCCCCCCATTAGCAGCTCCATTGGGCAGATCCGATCGCTGCAGTTAGAGGTTGAAATCAGTTGCAAAATATGAGCATAAATGCAAGCTTTCTCATCGGGGGATAAATAACAAATAAATAAACTCTGCATAAGTTCTCTTTTTTTTTTCTTTTTTCTTTTTTACTAACACAGCCAGCCACAAGCACAGCATTATAGAACAACCTTGGATACACCCTGGAAAGTGGCAGAGAGAAGTCGGGTTGGGGGTGAGACGGATAAAGAACAGAAAGAGGGTTCTCTCGGCAATACCAAGGAGCAAGCCCTCAAGCTTGACAGAATCGTGTGAGGCAATGGGATGTCATTGGTACCATCTTGCATTTCACTACTCATTTCCACATGAAGCAAAAGCAGGTCCCATCAGACCCAACGGTGATGTGACTGATGAAGCGAGAGGTCAAGCTGCTCAGCTTTCTGCCTCGTCCAAGCTCTGCCTTTTGCGGTACCTGTCATGTGCCCCAGGCTTGTCCTTGCGCGATTGCATCTCATGTGCTTCGGTTGCATGTAAATTTTATGGCTGTATTGCAAGTCCCAGGGGGGCAGACACTCAAGGGCCTCACACAATGCTCGCCCTCCTCGAAGATCTTGATTCAAATTCATTGTCTCGGAAACATTTGAAGTTTTACTTGAACTTCGATTGATGTTCATGTCCATTTAGGAGTCATTCTGACTGAGTCAGCCCAAAGCATAGTTTGCTTTGTGTTTATTGGTAATAATTCTGACAGACTGCCCCACCATGGCCTGCCAATTCACGCAATGGGCTGTTTGCATTTATATGGGTGTTCACTTGAATGTGAGTGTTTCTCAAAAGGTCACATCTTGTTGAATTCTATACTTTTAGCAAACGAGTATATTTTTGATTTGATAAACGCAATTATTTCGGTTACATGTTCATAGACTTCAAAATGCAAAGGCAAAGAGCCAATTGACATATTGGATGACGAAAAGGCAAACACTTGCACACCGATATATATATATATATATATATATATATATATATATATATATATATATATATATATATATATATATATATATATATATATATATATATATATATATATATATATATATATATATATATATATATATATATATATATATATATATATATATATATCCTGGTGTTGGCGCAGTGGTTAGGGCAGCGGCTTGGGATCCAAAAGGTCCTGAGTTCAAGCCCCGTTGAGCCACTGAATTAATACACCAGGGGGTTGACTCAGCCTGTCATCCTTCCGAGGTTGGCGAAATGAGTACCAGTGTACTGGGCCGGTGTATACCCCGGTTAAAATAGGTGTACCATATCCCTGTGTTGTAAGAGGCGACCAGGGTTGCGTCAGGAAGGGCATCCGGTGTAAAACATGTGCCAAATCACTATGCGGATCATACGGATGATCCGCTGTGGCAACCCCGACCGGGAGCAGCCGAAGGAAGAAGATATATATATATATATATATATATATATATATATATATATATATATATATATATATATATATATATATATATGATGTGGTACCTTACTCGATACAGAGCGTTGGTGCTGCCGACAGTTTATTGGCAAGGGTTATACTGGGTGGTTTGCCATTGCCTTCCAAGTATTATTTCTCCATGCTCTATTCTTTTAAATGCTGAGCATCAAGCATTTTGAAGTTTTTGTTGTGACTTTGAGCTGAGGTTCGAACCATTACGCCACCAGTTCTGGTTTTATGTATGTATGTATGTATGTATGTACAGTATTATGTAAGTATGACAAGAGCAAGTCACGTCTCTCACCCGTATTTAGAGGGAATACCCAAACAACCCTCACCAAATCAAGGAGCCCAGATGGCTAAAATTTCCATTAATTAACCCCTATGTTCTTTCAGCCAAAGAAAGCTGCATAAAGCAACCAAGAAAAGCTCCACAAGGTAAGCCCTTTGTTATTTCAAACCCGACCCGGTTCCTCTCCAGCGACAGACATTCTTATACGAGCCTCGAGTATGTATATAAAGAAGTCGCATGGATTCACAGAAGTCCTTTGCTGAAGCGCCATGGTTGGTGAGATAGGTAACAACACCCAGCTAAGTTGCATGGTGACAATTGAAATCTCCACTTATCAGGAAGAGGGTGTTGGGATGAGTGGTAAAAAGTTGGTCCATGTTGTCAGAGAGAGATATTTCGATGGAGGTGTCACTGTTTGGAGGATGGTACAACACACAGATGAACAATAGGTGGGAGCAGAGGGGAAGTCCCAGCCCACGGTACTCCTGGGTGTTGGGAGATGTAAGATCAGTACAAGGGCAATGAGAAATGGAGTTCTTGATGAAAAGTGCAACACCACTGCTGGGGTGGGGTTCAGGCCAATCAAATCGGAGGATGACATAGCTGGTGAGCCAAACTAAGGAGTTTGTGATGTCCTGTGGGAGGAAGGATTCTGTTAAACAGTTGATGTCTAGTTTATCAACAGCAGCCTGGAGACCTCAGATGTTTGAGCTCCACATTGTTAGGGACAGTGCAAGAGGCATTGGAGGCTGCAAAGTGGGGGGAAGGCTTTGTGGGGGCAGGGTGAGGCAGAACTATTGAGGGAGTGGAGTGAGGGGGAGCACTGAGAGGGTAGAATGAGGAGGGATGCAGAAAGGGGTCACATGAAGCTTTGAAGGAGTTGGGGAGGAGCAGAAAGAGGGGTTATGAAGTGGGTGGGGGGATGAAAATTCCAGATTCCCAAATTGGATAAACGGAGATGAAGATCATGGAATCCATCCATCCATTGGGACCATACTCTGTGCAGAGCGTTGGTGCTGCCGAAGCAGTCTCCTTGGCTATTGGGCACAATCCTGGATGGATCGCCACTCCGACACAGGATACCAGCATGCTGGCACTCATTTTGCCGACCTCGGAAGGATGACAGGCAGAGTCAACCCTACCTAGTATTAATACAACAGCCGAGGGGGATTTGAACTCAGGATCCAAGGATCCCAAGCCCACCACAATAACCATTAAGCCAACACCAGGCATATCAAGGGATGCGAAGTAAGATTATTTATTTGAAGGCACGGCGAAAGATGCTGCTGAAGGTGTGTGATGAGGGTTGGTGGGCCAATATTTTAAAATGCTTTCAAGGAAGAAGGAAGAAGCATTTGTATTCAAATGAAAAAGGAATGGAGATGTACAGGTAGAAGGAAATTCAAATCGAATGAGATTGTTGTGGAGTGGAAAAATAGTCTTTTTTTTGTTTTTTATTGATTGAACTGAAGAGTGGAAATAAGGTAATATTGACGAAGTAGCAGTAAAATATTTGTGAGGAAAGAAGCAAAACTTTTCACATTTGGTCGAAAAGGGCTCATTGATGAAAGAGGCCAAAGGAGGCTGGACACAAGTTGTGCAGAGCAACAGACGGGCTACAGGTAGTCAAGTGACAGTCCAGTACAACATTGGTGCTGAAAGACCCACAATAGAATGCACAACTCGTCATAACTTCATACAAATGGGGTATGGCAGCTGACAACCGTACAGAGTTCCACTTATTTCAGTAAAAAAACAAGAACTTGCAGTTGCAGTGGACAAAGGAATGAAAACACTAGACACTGGAGGATGGGAAAAACATTGCCTGGTCTGATGAATCCTGGTTCCTGCTGTTTCACGCTGATGGGAGGACCAGGGTATGGAGAAAACCACATGAGTACATGCATCCATCATGCCGAGTGTCAACATTGCAGTCTGGTGGCAGTGGTGTGATGGTGTGGGGTGTGTTTTCATGGCACACATTGGGCCCCTTGATAGAAGTGGAGCAACATTTTAATGCCACAGGATATCTGAACATCATTGCCAATCAGGTGCATCCTTTCATGGCAGCAATGTATCCAACTGTGAATAGATTTCTTCAGTAGGATAACGCCCCATGCCACAAGGCAAGGCTTGTCCAGGAATTGTTCCACGAACATGACAGTGAATTCAGCTTACAGCAGTGGCCTGCCCATTCACCAGATCTCAATTCAATTGAGCATCTTTGGGATGAGATGGAACGAGCTATTCGGAGTAGAGATCCACTACCAACCAACTTGACACAACTGTGGGAAACATTGGAGTCAACATGGGCCAACATCCCTGTGGAATGCTTATGACAACTTGTAGAGTCCATGCCCTGATGAATTGAGGCTGTTCTGAGGGCAAAAGAGGGTGCAACTCAATATTAGGAAGGTGTTCCCAATGTTTTGTACACCCACTGAATACACTGTGTGTAGGTATTATGTATGTATAGATATATGTATATATATATATATATATATATATATATATATATATATATATATATATATATATTTATATTTATATAGTTACGGCTGTGGAAATTCGCAGAGCACCATATAGGTCCTTAGATCAGTTATGTCGATAAGTCTGTGTTCAGATAGATTTCCCCAGCGATGTTTAACGGGCAATTATTCGTGTGCCAGGCTGTGATCTTTGAGTTAGCCGTTTTTCTTTTGCTATCGTTATTTTGGACCAACCGCTTCACAACAACCACCTCCACCACCAACATCGCTCTCACCAACTGCTTCACAACAACCACCTCCACCACCAACATCGCTCTCACAACCGCTTCACAACAACCACCTCCACCACCATCATCGCTCTCAAAATCGCTTCACCTTCAACTCCGCAGGCGCCGCCATCTTTGCGCCGGCCACGGCAAGGTCGCTGCAAACAAACGTGGTGGTTTCCTTGTTGCTAGCGACGGTGATTTCTACCACGTCCGCTCTCCCTTCAGCGTCGATGATCTCTGCCACGTCCGCTCGCCCCAAACCTCGCCTCGGAATTCGGATCAGGAGAGCGAGAGGGGTGGAGCCAGTGGGGGTCAGAGGTGAAAGAGCAGAGATCAGATCTCGCCTCACGAACTCCATAAAAAAGCGCACAGGGCGCCAAGTCGGGGTTTGGAGCGGTGTGAGGAGCGGAGCTCGATTCCAGTGGAGGGCAGTGGAAGTCCGGGTTCGCTGAGGAGACGGAGTTGGGAGCACAGCAGGCCGGCCGTGCTACGCATAACGGCGCATCCGTGTGGGACGTCGAGAGGTTGCCAGCCAGCAGCGAACGGTCCGAGGTGATCGGGCTTCAGGACAGCCCGAGCAGCGCTGAGGGACGGACGGGCTCTTAAAGAGAGCATCAACTCTGAAAGAGCATAAGACCCGTTCATTCCTCTGAGGCGTTGCTGGCTGGGCCCGAATCAACAGGCCGTCAGACAAGGCCTGGGCCGGACCACGGTCACGGCAGCTGCCGTGGGGACGGGACGTCGCGGGTTGCCCCAGCGAGGTGAAGGTAACCAGCGCGGCCTACACGGCTCCGTGTCTATAAAGACCCAAAGATGTCCAGTCTACACCTCGTCTGTCATGGGGTTTTTCCTTGCTTTTGAATGAACGTTGTGGCGCCATGTCCATAAGTAGAACTGTTAAGTGTGTACATAATAGATAGACGGTAGTAGCTCTCTTGCATTGCTTTTGTTGGTTGTATACTTGCGTGTGCGTTCGGCCTTGCATAATTCCCATTGCTGCATTGATTGACGTGCATGCCTGCATATGTGTCTTATTCAATAAATGTGCTTGTTTAAATGTTAACCCATTCGTTGTGTCCTCTTTCCCAAATTGAACTGCTATATCGCACTCGGAATATAGTTGGTTTTTATATAGCCGGTAAAGTGATCGGGTCCAACGGGGCTCGCGATAACACCCCTCTCGGTTATCCCAAAATGGAGCGAGCTGCTTAAGCGGCTCGTGTCCCAGCGGCCCCGTTGAGGTACAGTCTCTCGGTAGTCTGCCCGTGTGATTAATTAGGTATATCGACAATTCGGCGATTGACCCTGTCGCGCGCGGGTAGAATATTGACTAGGCTGTGGTGTCCTTAAAAACACACCCATGGCTGGTTTCCGGCGTTGACCCGGAAATCCGCGACTGGATTGTCCGTTCGGTGGGCGAAGCGGCCGCTATGAGTTAAACGCGGTCGTTCGCACGCCCGCGGGCGGAGATCTACAACAATATTATTTATATATATATATATATATATATATATATATATATATATATATATATATATATATATATATATATACATATATATACACACATCTACTGTTACAGATTTCCGCCCGCCGGCGTGCAGAAAGCCGCTTTTAGCCGAATCGCAGCCATACGCCCACCGGACGAGCAATCCAGTCACAGCCTTCCGGATCAAATGCCGGAATCCAGCTACGGGTGTGTTTTTAAGCAGACCACAGCCTTGTCAGTATTCTACCCGCACGCCACAGGGTCCGATCGCCGAACTGTCGATTTACCTCATTATTCGTGCGGGAAGGCTACCGAGAGGTTGTACCTCAACGGGAGCTGCTTGGAAACGAGCCACGTACGCAGCTCGCTCCGTTCTGTGGATAGCGAGCGGTGTATTTATCGCACAGCCCCATTGGACCTGATCACTTTATCGGCTATTAAACAGCCAGCTATTATTCCGAACTTAATAATGGCAGTTCAATTAAGGAAAGGGACGCAACGACCAGGTACATTGAGACATGCACATTTATTTTCACACACGACACAAGCAATGAAGAAACATACAAGCAGTATGCAAGGAATGAATGGGGGGGGATGGGACAGCACACCAGCCGAAAGACCTGCAGCCGTATCTATTTATTATTCACATGCTCTTATACGGGTTTACTTATAGACGGCGCCACAAACACACACACAAACACCCAGAAAGAAATAAAAAGGAAAAACATGACCGTGTGGTGAGCTCCCCGAGCTCGTGTCCTCCACGATCCGGCTTCGCACACGATCCAAGGTGGCTCCGTCATGACCACCGACCCAGCCAGAGCGCCTTCGGTCCGGAGCGCCACCTCGCTCACGATCTCTCGATCTGCCTCAGCTCAGAAAAGCTCTCTCGCGCTCTCGTTCCGCCTCAGCTCACAAAGCTCCGTCTCCTTTTCGCGATTCTCCTCAGCACAAGCTTCCACGTGCTCGCGTTCCGCCTCTTTATTACCAAGCCCAGCCCCCTTTTCAACTGCTGCCCTCCTTCCAGCACGCGTGGGAAACTTCTCGAAGGAAGCGTTTTTTTCCGCCAAATCGGGGACGCTCCCTCGCCGCTGTATTTGTATTTTTCCACTCGCAAGGTGGAATCTCTCGTGTTAGCCGCGGAGATGCCATTTGTTCGGGGATGGGGGGGGGGTGGTCTGCCTGCTTTCCTTCAACCAACCAGGCTTCTGGTAACCATTGCTGAGGTGGAAACGCGGTGGTGTGATTGTGAAGGTTGTGGTTAACGTGGCGTGGCTGGCGCTTTGTGGTGGTAGTAATGGTTGGTGGTTGAGGTGATCGTGGTTATTGTGGTTGGTGGCGCTTTGTGGTGGTAGTAATGGCGTGGTCCAAAATAAAGATAGTAAAAGAAAAACGGCTAACTCAAAGATCACAGCCCGGTTACACGAATAATACCCTCAGACATCGGTGGGGAAATCTATCTGAACACAGACTTATCAACATAACTGATCTGAGGACCTATATGGTGCTCTGTGAATTTCCACAACCGTAACAATACATACATATAATGCTGTTTATAGTCTAAAATTGTAGAGTAAGGTACATAAGTCTGAGTCTGCTTAAATCAATGCCAAGGTTTCTCATATCACAATTTCAAGGAGAAATTTTTCACTTTGAAGATATTATTTTCATATGTTTTATTTATAATCATTATTATTGCCCAAAACTTTGTCTTGACAGAATAAATGAGGGGTCAATACATTTGAGAGCCAATATTTCTGTGAGCATTTTGAATATGCTCTGGGGTGCATTACAACACCGTCAGGAAAAAAAATTGACCTCAGCATAAACCATAAACTAATTCAATCAATGCCAAATAGAGTTTGGACATTTTTCAAGCCAAAATAATTTCAAGCAACATTTATTGAAAAAATGCAAATACAGCTTTGATGTTTTCCTATTATAATTTATGTTACTGTATCCTAAAGGGTTAATGGGAATCACGAGAAAGTGATTTTGGTTTCCTCGTATAACGATTAATTTTATTATCACATTTTATTTCATTAATTTGCTTCTGAACTCAGACATTTGTACCCCACTGTGCATGTGTGTGTGTGTGTATTCATGTATTACGTTTCCTGCACCTGCTAAGTCCATGCATGCACACACCAGATCACATCCACACCAAGGAACATGCACAACCCTGAAGAAAACGACATTGGGCCACGCAATCTGCTTGATGCAGTCATGTGATGCCACCCTCCTGCACCTTTGGGAGGATATTTAACACCAGGCACATGATGTCTGCACATTCCCATGATGTCAGCAAATTGACCGATTCAGATATTGTCTTCAGCCTTCCTCTTCAATGCTTACATTCCGCAGTGGTTGATTTGGGGATGATAAGGACAATGGAGTCCCCCCCCCCCCTCAATAACAGCCACTTATCATGACTTGTTGCTTCTCAGTAAACTCCTTCCTACAGGTCATGATATACTGAAATTGAGCAGTGATGCTGATTGCTGATGGCTAATACTGTGCCTGTTGGTGATATTCACAGTTATGACAATCAGATACATCAGTGGGAACTTCTCACAACAGGAAAAGTGTATACCATGACTTCAGTGCTCAAACCAGGCCAAAAACAACTCCCTGAGGATTGTGCTACATTTGAGCCCTTTTCCCTTTCGTGGGTTGAATTTGGTTCCATTATGACATCACATCTTAAGCCTCATGCATACATCAGGTAAAACTACAAATTCAAGAAAGGCAGCTCAGGCCATTTCAGACCACATGATGAAAAAGTGGCCGAAAATTTTACCAAATGCCATGATAAAGTCTTAAGTGAAAGGATGTTGGTGAAACCTAAATCTTGTGAGGACCTGGCTTAGCGGTATGCACACTTGACTTTGAGTGTGAATATCTGTCCTACCTGGATTTGAATATCGACCGAGCTATAAAGTGCCTTCCTGGTGTTTCACAGGCAGAGAGAGGCATAAAAGTGTGTGCTGTCCATCGGAAGGACATCGAACTGGGTGTCCATTCTGCCGACATTAGTTGGTGGATGTTAAAGATCCCATGGTGTCCTTCGCAAAGAGTATGCAGAGCTATCGCCGGAACACTTAACAAGTTACAAAATCCTGCCCTGACTTCGTGAGTTGGAGTGGTGGACCTGACCAGGATTGTAGCCTCTTTGTAACTGCTTCGGCAGCAACACCGCTCTGCATAGAACATGGTACATGATTATGATCATGCCACTTTTATTTTATAGTTATATGTAATTACGTCCACCACCGAAGGTGGACAGAGGTTATGTTTTCATCCCTGTTTGTCAGTCAGTTATTCCATCCATCTGTCTGCGAGCAGAAAATCTCATGAAGTACGAGAATTTTCTCAGTGATTCTTCACCATTGAGAGGTTGAGCCAAAAACAATATATAGCACGATATCTCAAAATATTATGGACGGATTCGGACAAACCTTGGTGGAAAGGTTGGGTGTGTGACAAGGACAAATTGATTCAATTTTGGTGAAGATCCAGATCCGGATGTGAGAATTTTTTAGTCTTTCAAGTGAAACTTCACCATTGAGATATGGGGGCAAAAACGATATTTAGCACGATTGCTTAAAAATTTTATGGACGGATTAAGACAAAACTAGTTGGACAGGTTGTGTGTATGTGACAAGGAAAAACTGATTTGATTTTGGTGAAGATCTGGATGCGGATGCAAGAATTAAAAAAATTTCAAGCGATTCTTCACCATTCAGAGATATGGCCAAAAACGATATATAGCACGATATCTCAAAAAGTTGTGAACGAGTTATGACAAAACTAGGTGGATGGGTTGAGTAGGTTCCAAGAACAAGCCAATTAGATTTTGGTTAAGGTCCGAGTCCAGATCCATCATATCAGTGGGATATAAAGTTAAACTGTTCAGCCTGGTGGAGGTATGCTCTCTACTGAGTGCAATTCTAGTTTGTAAAGATATGGGTTTCTTCCTTTAATTATGCACACGTATTTATAAAATACAAGTGTGTGTGTGTGTGTGTGTGTGTGTGTGTGTGTGTGTGTGTGTGTGTGTGTGTGTGTGTGTGTGTGTGTGTGTGTGTGTGTGTGTGTGTGTGTGTGTGTGTGTGTGTGTGTGTGTGTGTATAAAGCTGGAATTTTTTGAGATGGTTGTGAGTATCCTGTTCCGAGAACATTTTGAGCACCCGTCATAGTCCGATTAATCTTCCGATTTAGCATTCCCTTTAGTGCAAGCATTTATAGTATTCCTGCTGCATCACATCATGGTAAGGATGGAACAGTCGGTACATGTATGCTTCCTCGGATATATAATGTATAAAGCAAACATTCTGAACAAAGGCCTTTTGCGCTCTCATTGCTGATATATAAATCATTATCCACCGCGGTGTTTACATAAATTAGCCCCTCTGTAAAGCAAATAATCCGTTTCATAGAAACTCTATGTCTCCCTACTTTTGCAGGAATTTAACTTTGAAAGCCGATGGCATGCAAAGCCTCGCTCTGCAAAGGTATCATTGCAAAAACGCCCCAAGGCAGTTTGCTCGAGGGGAGGGAAAGGCGAGATAGTTTAAGGTCAGCTTGTGGCATGTCACCAGCATCCTGTTCTCAGCCTGTACCTTTCACAGCAAGTTGGAAGTCGCAGCCATGCGAACGCAATTTGTCAGTTTTCAAACGCGTTGTATTTGCATCGCAATGTACATTCGCGAAATCCCTGTAGTTTTGAAGCCTCCGTGTTGTCCAATTAACAAGATATAATAATACAAGGCTATTCTGCACAGCTTGTGCTAAAATAAATACATGTGGCATCTTTAGCCTGCAGGCCTTTCTCTTAACAATCAAAAGTGCCCAAAAGGTTCCTGTCTGGTGGTGAGAGTAAAAACAAGGTTTTACTTCTACACTTTTATTTTGTGATCTTTTTTGCAGGTGCGCAATTTGGAGGTGGACCAAATCGAGAGTGGATGCCAAATATAATTTGGATCTAATCGGACAACAAATGTGGCCGTAAAGGAAGTAATTGTGGAACCTGAAGTTGCCCCAAATTGTGGCTCAGGTGAAATATTGTATTCGATATATTTACATACATTAAGATGGAATAAGATACCCTTCTGGAGGGAAATTTAGGGCAACTATGTCACCCGCCTCCCAGCCCCAAAAATTCCAATGGCATGCTGATCCTGATGATGTGTTCAGTCTCTTCAATGTCTGCACCCCAGGGCTTTCTGGATGACCATGCACAGCATCATCGACAATTTTGAATGAAAAAAAAAAGTCCATTACAACTCAACAAAACTTGGTGGTGTAATGGTTAGATGGTCCGCTCTGAGTCTATGAGGTTGGCAGTTCAGATGTTGTGTAATAAATGTTGCTTTTGTTAAAATCTCATCACTTAAATTCAGTCGCTTGCTTGTTAGTTGGTCATTTATGGCTCTTTTCCACTGAAGAACCTGATTGGACTGACCAGGTGGGCTGTGTTTACCTCCAATGAAACATCAGGTAAGTGTACGAGCTCACGTTTGCAGGTAAATACTGCAGTCAGTCAGCACAGTTGCTTTGGTCAATGGAAGCGGTTCATTGATGGCATTACGACGATGGATACAGTTGTTTACGATGTTTTTAAGTTTCGTCATGATGGTTTATAAACTTCATGGCACCTTACCTAAGCTTTGGAGGCTTAGCAGAGGGAACACGTCCTGTAGGGGGCAGCCTTAGGGTAGACTTTACTAGGGGCTGAACCAACAGATATGATGGGCGGTGCTCTGGCTGAAGAACATGTTTAGTTTTCCTGATTTGGACTTTTAAAGACTTTCTGCAGTCTTTGCAAGAGAACTATAAAAGCAGTAACATCACTGTGCAAAACCCTTCCACGAGTGAAGCTTCAGAGGAAAGAAATTGCGATTCTGAGCGAAACAAACCAAACCTGGATTTCACACCATCATACCATTCACACCATTCACAACTGCAGTTGAGAGGTTTACGTGCATTTAGTCTACATTGAAATGCTGTGGCTCAAGCTTTTTGTTAGTAAATTATAAATACGTTTGTGATGGTCTGCGAACCTCCCTGAGAAGTTTCTGAAATACGAAATTACATTATGCCTGAAAACATTGATCAGCACAGTTCTCTCAAAGTATATGAGCATTAAGAGCACGAGTAAGTGCCTCTACAACTATAAAGGCACACGGTGGAGCACGTACATCCACCAGGCTGAACAGTTTATTCCACTGACAGGGCAGATCTGCATCTGGACCTGAACCAAAATCTAATCGGATTGTGCTCGTCACCTTCCCAACTCATCCACCAAATTTTGTCCGAATCTGTCCACAACTTTTTGAAATATCATGCCGTATATAGTTTTTGGCCTCATCTCTCAGTTGTGAAGAATCACAAAATAAACAAGAAAGAGAGCAATCAGAGATTACAGACCCTCGCCAGGACTTGTTTTAGGTGGTGTATATTGTGTGGCGTTTGTGTACTGGTGTGTTACGTTATCAATAAAGATACATAATTAGAACTGCCACTTTATAACTGCTGGCAGTGATGAAATGGCAGTTCAGCCATTTCAGAGAAGACTAGAGGGGGAGCACTCGGTATAGAGTTATAACTCACAGAGTTATAGTTTGCAACTTTCCCTTTTACTTTTAACTTTTACATACTCAATTCATTAGTCATAACTAGATTCCTTGAGACAGAAATTTATTTTACGTGGGTATATCCACCTGAAGTTTCAAAATCAGCCGCAATTATAATTTTGGCATGTTTTTTCTTTGTTCGAAATTACTTATAACATGTAGAAATACAAAAAAAGAAATCGAAATTTTGTTGAAAAAAAAAGTTGCAAAATTTTTTTTTCTCTAACAATTTTTTTTTTGGGGGGGGGGGGGTGGGAATCACTTAAAACATGTAGAAATGCAAAAAAAAAAAATTCAAATATTTTTTCAAAATGCCCGCCATAGCGGCCATATTGGATTTTGGACCAAGTCCAAAATCTAATGGCATGATCCTTGGACCATACCTAAGCCCCCCACCAAGTTTCGTCGAAATCCGTCGAGGAGCTTTTCCGTAATACTGTTCACAAACAAACAAACAAACAAAGGGGTGAAAACAGTCACCTCCGATCTTCGATGGCGGAGGTTAAAGATTTTTGAAGGTTTAAAAAAACAAAAAAAAAAAACAATATGGTTGCCAAATCACGTGACCGATGACGTCATCAAATTTTTGGCTGTGGCCCATTTTATCACTAGATGACCCTCAAAAAGTTTCATACTGAGCAGATGTAGTGTTCTACAAATGCAATTATGACGTCATAACGAAGGCACCTATGATGTCATAAAAAAAAATCACATTCATTCCCCGTATCTGGATTTGGATCCTCATCAAAATCGAATCAATTCATCCTTTTCACACACCCAACCTCTCCACCAAGTTTCATGCGAATTCTTCCACAACTTTTGGAGATATCATGCTCACGGACAAACAAAGCAACAAACAGAGATCCACTGGGGGTGAAAACATAACCTACGCCCACATTCGGTGGAAGGTAATAATTCCTAAGTGTCAAACAAAATGTCCGACGGTGAATTAGAAAGCGCAAATCCTTTTAACGTCAAACTCCCCTCTCCCTCTTCCACTCGCTGCTCTTCATTCCCATTTACAATATCATGACAGTTGGTAAAAAATTTCCTCAAAAAGCTCAACTTTTGTCCTTCCTCCATCTTCGAGATACCGTTTCCTTGTTGGTTCTGCCTCTCTCCCACCCTACATCCCTTCCCCACCACATACTTCATTTTACAAGAGCATCACTGAGTGCATCTTAACCTTCCTCCACAACTATTTGATGGGTGAACCGTCAAACAAAACCCGTGTTTACACATTGATGGCTCAGCCCCTGTTATAATAAATCAAGCATGTGATTTTGCATGATACGTGCTTACGTGAACACCGTTTGGTACAGAGGTAATGCTGTCAATATGGTGTTCTGCGATTGCATCTGACTGCAAACTATCATCTGGGTGATGCACATGAGGCAGCATGTTGCATCATGGCGTACATAACCCATTGAGAAAAAGAAAGGTAGGCTGGTTGCGCTGCCTGCAATCATGTGGGTGTTTGAGGTAGGTTTTGCGAGAATGTATTTATTATCACGAACTGTGTCGAAACTAATTATGAAACAAATCTTCTCGGGAGAAGGAATGTGATGAAACAAATGCATGCAACAAGACCCGTTGCTCTCATATTGAAAACATGTAGGTGGTCTGTTGTTTGTTTTTTCTGCCTCTCCTCTGATGTCTTTCTGCTCTCACAGCCCTCAGACCCTCGTACTGCTCCTCCAGGAGATGGACATTCTTCCAGAAACTCCCTCCTGGGTTAAAAACAAAAATCCAAATCCAGGCTCTCTGCACCCCTCAACTCTTCAGCTCCCCTCTTCTTCTGTTGGTGGAACTGCCTTCCGGAGACAGTTCAATCCCACTCTTTCCTCCAGGACTTCAAGCAAGTGGTGCATCACCGTCTCACGTCATCCCCCATCCTGGAGATAAGCAGACTCTGTGACATAATGATTGGAGTACCCGCTCTGAGGATGGAAGGTTGGTGGTTCGAACCCCCGCCGAGTCATATCAAAGACTTTTAAAATGGCACGTGCTTGGTGCACGGACCAAGCTTACTCAGAAATTAGGAAGGATAGAGCACGGACAAACAACCATAGTTTGTCAATAAAGCTTCCTTGCTTGATGCTCAGAAATTAGGAAGGATAGAGTACGGACAAACAACCAGTTTGTCAATTATAGAGCTGGCTTTGATGGGCCGAATGATTTTGTCCTACATTGAAGTTTTTTGGAAGAAAATTCATTTAAAAATCTCTATCTGCAATATTTTCGAACCCCATTAACCCAACTTAACCCCACCATCTTACATGCAAATTACTGTTTCCTCCCCTCCTATATCTTCATTTTTTCCTGTTCGTTCTTTCCCCCATTTGTTTTGTCCAGCTATGGCCCCACTACCCACTGCTAGTGTTGTGGTGCCGGGTTCGGGGGCAAGGAACGACCGCCAGATGGAGCAGTTGGGCCGTCTCCCCTCCGAACACCCGGAATTGAAGGTCGTCATTCCGGATAACTCCAAAGTGGATGGGTCGCTTAATGGACTGTGGACGCCAATATTTCGACCGTGCGGTTAGGGTCTTTTTGTCTGATTCCAAGTTACCTAATTAGTTAGCCACGTGGTCTAGCTACCAGGGAAACCACACCCTCGGCCGGCTTTGTCCGAACAGAGTCGCTGTTACCGACTCGGATCCAGCGTAACCGAGTGGGAATTACCAAAGCCGCGTTGGTCCAAATAACAATTTACGGCACAATCGGCCTCCCTAATTCTCAAGCCCGAACCATACTGGGTCAATGAGAGAAAGTACAGACAATGAACTGGAACATTTAAGTTATTTATTTACAAGGTAATAGAGAGGGACACGCAGAGCAGACTTGATCACAAATATAGATGTAGGCAAATGTACAATGGCAATCACTTAACAGTTCTACTTACAAGACTGGCCACAGACAGACACACACACCCAAAAAGAAATGGAGCTGGCTGGCCTTTATTGGACCCTCCAGCCGCGGAGGATAGGCAAGCTGGGGGTCAGAGTCTGGTCGGGTACCTGGCCGCCTTGTGTGGTTTTACTGACTAGCACTTGTGGAGCTCGGAGTCCGTGGACGGGAACGGGGATCCCCAGCTCGATCACTCCAACGCAAACCACCACGGTGGGACTCAAACCCACGAACCTCAGCTTAGGATCCTACGAACTACCCAGCCCGCCACGAACGATGACCGACGACCAGGAGACGAAGACGAGAACCAAGAAACAACGCAACAACGGATACAGCTTGCGATCCTTCTTATCCCTCCCCCGTGCGGGGTGGAGGGATCCGCTCTACTGTAACTCACCTCCGGATTGAATGGGGGCGTTGTCGGGTGTCGTGGTGGCCAGCCGCGATTGGAGGAGGGAGCGTGTCGGCGTCTCGGTACTCCTCCCCCGAGAAAGGCTCTTTTGTCATCTTCCCCAGTGTCGAGAGGGGGGACATTCTTCTATGATGGGCGGAGTCAGAGCTGAGGCGATCTCGCCCCTGACTGGACGGAAGGAACATTCCATCTTGTTGGGGCGGAGTCTGCTCTGAGGCGAGGGGGGCTCCGCCCACGTCCGTAGCCTTGAACACGTGGGATATGGTGCCGTGGTGTGAAGTGAAAGCTGGGCGGGTGAAGCGCTTGTTCGCCCACAGAGTGGGAGGAGTGGTGTGAGGGTTTTGTTGTAGAAAACTAACCAGAAAGAAACTTGCAGCGCACACATGAAATTCCCCTTAGACATAAGGGAGGAATTCTAACTATCCACATGTACTTAATAAAATAACTAAACTTTGGGTCAACTGCTTGTGTGAATGCGAATGGTTTCAAGATTCGTAACACTAGTAAGTTTATCCTCTGTCCCCACGCTCTTCCATAAACCAGGATTTTATTCACAAAAAGATGTGTGTGTGGCATGTATTCATCATAGAATTAGACTTAAAACCAAGACTTGACGTCTAGTTCAACTCAAGACCTCATGAGTCAAACCTAATTAGGACTGGAACTAAACATGGCAAGACTCAATTTCAATTCAATTGAAATCGCCAATTTCAGAAATTCAACTAAAAAAAAACAACAAAAAAAAAACATAATCTATAGGACCTTTCAGGAAAAGAAATATGAAGTGTAAGGGGCCAGGAAAGTCTGTTTCTCGAGCTGAGCATTGAAGTCTGTGATCGTGTCCGTCCACAAGGAATAATTGTAAGTTTAACCAAGCTTGGGGAAGAGATGTTTGATTGGATTCTGCTCAAATACAGAACAAGGACAACGTTTGAATTTGATTTCCAAAGGGCCCAGCAACAAGACAGAATTGTCGGAATTTGTTCAACCCATCCCCTAAATAAAGTGCACTTTGTTCTGATCGCTTTATCCCTCATTGTTTTGAGGATAGGCCAGGTGACATGACTTCTCTGACTTTTGCAAGGAAGTATAAAAGAGTTCTTAGGTTTGTTGTTATCCCAACGATTACAAACCAGCCAAGGCAAACCGTAGATGGTGCAACAACTGGCCGTCCAACCCTGAATTAATTACACGGAGGCTTTACGCCAAAATATAGAGAGAGGGTCTTCTCGCGTGCCATTCGTGTTGTTGTTTTCGTTCCTATTGATAAAAAATATATGTTCAATCATCAATAGTTTTATTGAAAATGATGAAACAAAACTGATTTATTTTACATCGATGGGTTATCAGTTCAGCAAGATATGGAAGCCATCAAGTTACTTTTACATTTTACTTTAGTAGCACGAGTGGAGGACCTAAGATGCAGCAACTCCAGTATTGTGAGCAGGTGAACATGAACAATGGACACGGTGGTCTTCAAGTTGCATCGAAATATAATCAGGTCACCCTGTTTTGTACATCATTGAGTGCATCTTTACCTTCCTCCTCTTTTCTTCCTATCAAGAGATGTGTTTTTGAATAACCTGAGTTGAAGGATGAATGCAATACCTTTCCTGGGGATGATCGACATTTTCAAGGTGTGGTGGGGAAGGAGGGGTGGAGGTAAAGAGAAAACAAATAGGGAAAGCAGAATGCTGACTGAGGAGTACAATTAAAACTGTGTTTTGTTTTGATAAAAAAAACCCTGAAATATTTAAACTAAATGTGCTATTTATTTATCCACAGTTGACTCTATAGGAGGAGGAGATTGGGACCATACTCTGTGCAGAGTGTTGGTGCTGCTGAAGCAGTCTCCTTGGCTATTGGGCACAATCCTGGACGGGTCGCCACTCCGACACAGTATACCAGAATGCTGGCACTCATTTTGCCAACGTCGGAAGGATGACCGGCCGAGTTAACCCCACCTGGTATTAATTCAACATCTGAGTAGGATTTGAACTCAGGACCCAAGGACCCAAAGTCCACCATCCCTAACCATTAATACAGTTGACTATACAAATGGCATTTTGTTGATTTATTGGGGTAAATTTGAACATTACTGCTCGTCTGCAGTCACCAATCAACAGTCTGCTTTTATAAATACGAGGCGTGCCTACCAGTCGCTTCACTGACGGGTTGAATTGGAGGACAGTATGCTGAACTTCACGAACATATTGCATTTCTATCTGGGTCTCAATGAGGATGTAAAATGAAATTAAACACGTGAAAAAGGATCTTTTACAACGCGTAGTTGTTATCCCGCACAGGTGAAGTGAAAATGGGGGTGAAGCAATTGGTTCATGTCCGTCCGTCCATCTGTAAACGTTAATTTATGAACGGGGAAGAACTTAGTTTAAATTGAATGTTATATTTTGGACATAAATTGGAATGTGAATCGGGAAATGAACCTCCAGTTTAACAAAACTTCGTCTCTGAATTCGTTCCGATCGTGCATACGCACAGAGGAGCGAGATAATATTTCTACTCTGTCCGCCTGCCTAGCAGTGAAACAAAATTCAAAATCATTCCAAACAGGAAACTTACTGTTTAAAGGACGTTATAAAGGACACAAACATCAGGCATGAGGAACTACTGTAACGTGTTAGATAGGGTTGTGTAATGGACATGGCAGTAAAACGGCAGTAAATTCCGGGATTAATTTATTTATAAGACTTTTACAATCTTTATTTTAATTTAATCGAATTATATATTTGAACACTGCAGAATTAAAATCGCCTTCTTTCCACTTACAAAACTCTTACGTTTCACAGGCAGCAGATCACGCGTCCTTAAAACATGCTCTGCTGCTCTTGCGCATCTTATCCCTGCCCTTTCACCCTGTCAATTGTGCGAGGTTATCTTCCATCTGCTTGGAAATCTGTCAATATCGCTGAATTATATTAAAAAGGTGCAAACACTGATCCCCTTAACGACAGACATACATACCAGTTTACTTTCAATCATCAGCATTATCATGGAATCCATCATCACAGGTGACATTGAAAAACTTGTATTTCTCCAATGACCTCATGTCAGACCACCAATTTGGTTTCAGAAAAGGCCACTCTACTTTGGACATGCTGCTTCTAACTCACTCAAAAATGGATGGAGGCCCTCAATCTCAGACATGAAATAAGGGGCCATCTCTGGGCATATCTTGTGCTTTTGATACAGTTTGGCAACCCATCTTGCTCTCTAAACTCTCTGGATATGTCATACAAGGCCAACTCCACACATGGCTTACTGACTTCCCTCTACTGCCGTAGCCAACATGTGGCACTCAACGGAATCCTTTCATCTCCTTTCCCTGTCAAGGCTGGAGTGCCCCAAGACAGTGTTCTGGACCCAATCGTATTCCTGATCTTCATCAATGATCTCTGTGACTCTGGAAAATCCTCTTTATCGATTTGCTGATAACTCCACCCTCTGCCATAGGATCCCTCATCCTTCAGATAGGCAGGCTACAACTTCTTCCCTATCTTCAGACCTTGACAAAATCACAACCTGGTCAAACACTTGGAATATGTCTTTCAATCCTGACAAATCTCACACTCTCACCATCTCCAAAAGTCATTTAAGACGTCTCTCACCGTCTGGCAAACACACTCCTTTTTACTTTCTTAACAACCCTCTTGAGGAAGTTCGGTCATTTAAATTCCTGGGTCTCAGTATCAATCATGATATTTCTTGGCCAAACCACATTTTAAAATTGGCCTCCAAAGCCAGCTACCACCTGGTCATCCTCGGTCGTACAAAGTCCTTCATTGGCACACCTGAACTCCTATGCACATACAAGGCTTTCATCCACAGCTTGATGAAGTGCTGTTCTTCCCTCTTGGCTGGCTCCCTTGCCTCAAGTCTTGCTCAGCTTGACTCTGTGAAACCAAGGCTTTCAAGATCATTGGAATATCCCATGATGAAGCTGAGTCTATGGGCCAATCACTTTGCCATTACTCGGTGGTATATAAGCTCGGTGGTCTCTCTGTCTTCTACCGCCTCTTTTATGGTCTTGTACCCTCTGATCTTTCTGTGCTTTGTCTCCCACAGGTTTTGTCATGGCACACACGGTTCACTATAAATCCCCTTCTGGTGAAACTACCTAAATCCAGGCTCACTGCTCACCTCCACTCATTTGTTCCTCTTATCTTGTTTCCCACCTGTGGAACCAACTTCCATATTCTCTTCAAATCTCATTCTTCCTTTGATGTCTACAAGCTGATCCCCACCATCTTAGGTTGTCTCCAATCGAAAACCATGATTTTTTCTTCCCTCCTTAACCCACCTCAGTCGTTCTTCCTTCCAATTTTCCAGTTTTCCCTCCTGAGAGTTTCCTTCTGGATCCATCTTGTCCACCCTATGCCTCCTCTCCTCCTCACACCCATTGTTTGTCTAAGTCTCCCTCTCGACTGTTCCTTTTGTGTGCATCCCTACTATTCCTTGTGCATCCTGTCACGTCTTGATCCGTTCAGTGTAACAGCTCTTGGACGAGCCTCGACGATGTATACAAAAACAACATGCCTAAGACATGCATATCCATCCATCCATCCATCGGGACTATACTCTGTGCCGAGTGTTGGTGCTGTCTCTGCAATCTCCTTGGCTATTGGACACAATCCTGGATGAGTCGCCACTCCGACACAGGATACCAGCACGCTGGCACTCATTTTGCTGACCTCAGAAGAATGACAAGCAGTCAACCCCACCTGGTATTAATTCAACAGCTGAGTGGGATTTGAACTCAGGATCCTAGGATCCCAAGCACATGCACATGGCGGTGCCAAAAAAACCTATAGATTTGTTTATGGGGTTGTATATACACAAATATGGTGGAATACCCCACTACCCCCCAAATGCTGCAAGTGTACACACACCTCCACCCTTACCTTCCCTGACTCCCATCTTCCCACAACCTTTTTTCCTTGAACTCTCTCTCAATTAGTTCTTATGAATTATTCCCTGACCCTAATTAACCAAGTAGGGTCGACCACAGCTACAGAAGATACACTTGGATAAAGTCATTCACAAACCGGCTGGCCAGGCCTGAGGTTCCACTGTTGCTGATTTGGGCAAGCCTTTGTAATTTGTTCAGAGTGCCAGCACCAACTCGCCTACTCTTCCCGAAAGGCACAGCAGGATCTAAAATGTCCACTAACGGGACTCAGTGCTGGCAGATGGGTCTACCAGCTTAACACTCATCCAAGGTACGGCGTACTTTGACGTGACATCCTGTCTGTGAGGCACCAATCGTGAATCGAACCCAGATGAGACAGCCCAAAGGTAAGTGGACTCCCTCTCTACCATCTTGTCAGACACTAAAGCACACTAACACCACATCAAATGACTGCATTATAACAACACACTCTTTTCAATCAAATTTACGAGGTAAGCCTCACATTCCTTCTTTCTGCTATGAAAATGGAATTCTCTTTTAAACGGACATTTGTCACATAACCCGATCTCCCCATTCTACAGGGCTGCACGATAGTCATAAGTGAACGGTTGTTTTTTGCATTATCCTATTCAAATCTCAATTCTCTAAATCTACAATAGTTTGTACAGTTACCCCTTCGCACAGCTGAACTTATTTACTCCATCTTGATGGTATTTGACTTTACTAGTGCATGCCCGTAGGTGCGTGGCCATACGTGCAAACAAAAAAAAAAACAAAAAAAAAAACTTTCAAACCTTGTGCGAGAAACAACAACCACACAGGCCGTTCCTTCGTTCTCATGTTCTCGCGACAACCACACTTCCACACACAGTTAATTAAAATCAAGTTTACCTCCCTGTCTTTGCTTGCCATGACATTCGCTGCCAGGTAACTGGCATGGCCCGTAACGTCATCATCGGCCGGCCGCGCACCGGCCTACGCAGTAACGTGTCATGTCATGAGTTGGTAAATAAATGGCCGCAGCAACGCGTCATGTCATTGGTTGGTAAATAAATGGCTATAACATGGGAAGCACTTGTCCGGTTAATATCAAACCTTGAAAAGGCACATACTTAGGTCCCCAGCAATATACCTGGCAAGTTTAAATTAGATCGGACCAGTGGTTGTCGAGAAACAGTGGTCACACACACACACACACACACACACACACACACACACACACACACACACACACACACACACACACACACACACACACACACACACACACACACACACACACTGCTGGAATTATAGGTAGATGTACAGTTAACTACTTTCTCTGCAGTGTGACGCCATTTTCTGGGGGAAAAAAAAGTACCAAAAAACATCTAAAAGGTACCAAAAAAATACCCGTTGTTTAAATTTTGTCTCCTACTTGCTTATTTTCGATCGTAAGTTATCGCGTGTTTAAAATTTACTTCCTGGTTCGGAGCATACCAGCTCACTCTGATGTTACCCAAATTTATGCCCCGTCTAATATGAAAACGATCATAACTTGGGGCATTGTGTTTATCTATAAATGCGTACAAGAAATCGAGAAATTATTGGAATACACTAAGTCATCACTTTCCGGAAGTCCGTACATTGTAACCTGTAATGGGGAACGCGGTTGAGGATCTCCTCCCCATCGGCCACGCCCATGCAGCAACGTGTCCTGTCATTGGTTGGTAAATAAATGGCCATAACTTGGGAAGCACTTGTCCGATTAATATCAAACCTTGAAAAGGCACATCCTCAGGTCCCCAGTAATATACCTGGCAAGTTTCAATTTGATCGGACAGTGGTTGTTGAGAAACAGCTGTCTCACACACACACACACACACACACACACACACACACACACACACACACACACACACACACACACACACACACACACACACACACACACACACACACACACACACACACACACGCACACGCACACACACCTGGAATTATTGATAGATGTACAAGAAACATACCATTTCATTTCAGGCTTTCTGCACA